>NC_045444.1:674581-796650 GCF_002776525.5 Piliocolobus tephrosceles | reverse complement strand
TCTTTCTTTCTTTCTTTCTTTCTTTCTTTCTTTCTTTCTTTCTTTCTCTTTCTTTCTTTTTCCTCTTTCTTTCTTTTTCTTCTTTTTTCTTTCTTCTTTCTGTTTCTTGCCCTCCCTCCCCCTTCCTTCCTTCCTTCCTTCCTTCCTTCCTTCCTTCCTCCCTCCCTTCTCTCTCTCTTTCTCTCTCCCTTCCCTTCCCTTCCCTTCCCTTCCCTTCCCTTCCCTTCCGTCCCCTCCCCTCCCCTCCCCTCCCCTCCTCTCTCCTCTTTCCTTTTATGGGACCAGGTCTCACTCTGTTGCCCAGTCTGGAGTGCAGTGCTGCAATCTCAGCTCATTGAAACCTTTGCCTCCCAGGCTCAAATCGTCCTCCCACCTCAGCCTCCTGAGTAGCTGGGACTACAGGGGCATGCCACCATGCCTGCTTAATTTTTGCATTTTCTTCTATACAGATGGGGTTTCGCCATGTTGCCCAGGCTGGTCGTGAACTCCTTGGCTCAAGGTATCCACCTGTCTTGGCTGCCCAAAGTGTTAAGATTACAGGCTTGAGCCACAGCACCTGGCTGAGAATCCACTTCAATATGGCCCTAACATTCTCTAGTAACCCAAGATCTTCCCCCAAGATTTATTATATGTATGTATGCATGTATGTGCTTGTCTGTATGTGTATCTATATTTTTTTCTATTTTTTTTTTTGCCATGGCAAGGGAGGGCAGCACATATCTAAATCAGTCACTAACAAGGGGATAGAGCATCATAATTGTTTCAGGTATATTTGCTGGGTCTCTGACACATAAATAGAAAATATGAAAACCCAGAAAGGTGAAGCATCTGACATAAGACCTTGTGGTTACTAAGTTGTGAAGTCTGAACTCAAACTCAGGTTGTCTGATCTCCTACAGCCAGAGCTGCCTTCCTTAAATCACCCCTCTGGCTGATCTTGTTCACCAAGGCTAAGGATCATGGTTGGCTTCAGTTTAGAATCACCTCAATGCCAACTCTTGCTGATTAAGGGCCACCTCAGTGCGAAGGGCTATTCACTTTGTGCATGTTATCTCTAAGAAACAGCAGAGGAAAAATTAATAGTAGCTGGTGAGAAACACAGCTGGACAGTTTGAGCCTTATCTTCCAGAGAGAAATCATAAAAAGGACCCAAATCACACCTGTAATCCCAGCACGTTGGGAGGCCAAGGCTAGCAGATCACTAGGTCAAGAGATTAAGACCATTCTGACCAACATGGTGAAACCTTGTCTCTATTAGACATGCAAAAATTAGCCAGGCATGGTGGTGGGTGCCTGTAGTCCCAGCTACTCAGGAGGCTGAGGCAGGAGAATCTCTTGAACCCAGGAGGCAGAGGTTGCAGTGAGCTGAGATTGCACCACTGCACTCCAGCCTGGCGACAGAGAGAGACTCTGTCTCAAAAACAAACAAAATCATTCATGAACAGTAGCATTATATATAATAACCAAAAAAGTGGAAACAATCCAAACGTCCATCAGCTGATGAATTAATAAAATGTGGTTTATCCATGCAATGGAATATTATTCAGCCTTAAAATGGGATAAGTATTGATACATGCTATATAACATGAATGAATCTTGAAAACATTATGTGAAGTGAAAGTCAGACATGGAATGACAAATACTGTTTGATTTTATTTCTATGAAATATCTAGAATAGGATAATACATAAAGAAAGAAAGTAGATGAGGTCTTCCCAGGAGCTGCGGGGAGAGGAGAATAAGGGGTGACTGCCAAGGAGTTTCTCTTTGGAGTGATGGAAATGTTCTAAAATTAGATTGTGGTGATGGTTACACAGCTGTGTGAATTTACTAAAACCATTGAATTGAACACTTTTAATTCAATGGGTGGATTTTATGGCTTGTGAATTATATGTCAATTTTATGGTATGTGAATTTTAAAAAACCCAAAAAACCCAAATGGTAAAGCCATGAGGATTTTTACCTGGCCTGCTTGCCAGAAGACCCAGGAAACCAATTACAGGGAGTGTGTGCTTGTGGTTCTAACAACCCATCCCTTCTCAATCTCTGTGTTAGGACTGAGGCCTATTAGCTCCATATTGGAAGTCTAATCTCCCGGTGAAGATGTGAGAATAAGTAATTTACTTTCAGTCAATCAAATGTGTTAAAAAGGAACTCTTGAGGCAGCCGACAGGAGGAGGGATTATTTTGTTTTTCTAGTGTTATTGAAGGCCCCGCAGAGCAACTGGCCGCCTTTTGCCAGCTGGGTGAGGCCTCACAGCAGGCAGCCCAGTGGGCTGGAATCCTCAGCAAATCATCCTGACTGTCGGAACCATGAAATCCAGCCAGACCCCAAAATGGTGACCCCGCAGTCCCCAGCGCCCTCCAAAGCCCTCTGGATAGGCTGTCTTCCATTTCTGACCCAGGCTGGTCACTAAGGAATGCCAAACATCCCTGTCCCTGGCAGCCACAAGGCTACCAGGTGTCTTGGGCCAGCACAAAGGTTTAGGGGTAGGGAGGTGTTTCTTCTGCTTTTTGGCCCTGCTGCTCATGGACGTTTACCCCAAGCCTCCCACCTCCAACCCTCTCCTATTTCCTCATGAAGCTGGTTCAAAAGTTTGGACAAAAACACGGCTCTCTCTATAGCGTGGGGGAGACCGATGGGCCCATCTCTTTGGGGGTATCATTTCTTAGGGAAACGTTCAGGCTAATTGGAGACAGGTGTCCCCAGGTGCTAACATGCAGACTTTCCCTGGAGAAGTGGGTGCAAAGTGAAACCACATGGGCTACTTACAAATAAGTGAGGTGCGAGCGGCAGGCCCTTGTACCTTCTCCTTCCTTCTCCTGCCCCCGCTCCTCTCCCTGCAGGCCAAGGGGAAAAGCCCCTGGACTCACACGTCCGATGGTATGGTTGTGGTTTCCGCACAGTGCTTTGTTAGGTGGAGAAGAGGGAAGGGCAAAAGGTACCTCTGAGCCTGTTCCCAGGCAGGTCTTGAAAGTGGGGTCGTGTAGGGGGATGTGCCTTCTACCTTGTTACCAGAGCCAGAATCCTGAGAGGAGCTGAGGACAGTGAGTGGAAGTGGATCCTTTGAGAAGAGGCCCAAAGAACTGAGGCCGTTTGCTTCAGGAAGCCTGGAGACCCTTTGCACACATACTTTATAAATCCATTTGACCAGTGGGTTTGGAATTTTGAAGAAAAGTGTATCCTAATACTTTCAAAATATCAAGCCCTCCATGGGTATCCAATTATGGTCTCCATTTTCTCTACAAGAAAACTGAGGCCCTGGTATGCCAACATCATGGGGGCAGAGCCAGGATAGGAACGGATGTCTGCAGGCTCTGGAAGTCAGGGCTCTATTCTGACTATGAGTTGAGTCTATATGCCTTGAAAGACAGGCGTGGAGTTCTGAGATAAGATACAGTTGATATGAGGGGAGACAAGATCTTGGGGATGCATAGCAGAGAGACGGGATGAGTGGGGTCCTTAGTGAGTTACTGATCCAGCCTGGTACCACAAATGCAATGTCTCTTATCCCAGATACGATTAAAATGTCCTAAAGGCCTTTATTGTTTAAGCTATTCTTAGGCAGGTACTCTATCACTTGCAAACATCCAAGAATTCTGTACATGTAAGATCCATATATAGATGGTAATGAAAGTCTCTGGGGATGGAGGGTGTGTGTGTGTGTGTGTGTGTGTGTGTGTGTGTGTGTAGATATATATATTTGAAATTGTCTTAAATGTTTGTTGTGGGAATATTAACTTCTACTACTCCCTTATAGTAATTTAAGCTCCAACCAAACTCAACTCCCAGGGTAAATTTGGAGCTGCAATGCTGAGCTCATCACTGGCTCCTTGAGACCTGACCTTTCACCCCTGTGAATGGCACCATGGGCCAGCCAGGGGTCCACCCAGGAGAGGACCTGGGAGTCATCCTTGCCAGTTCTCTCCATCAGGGCCCCCATCCAATCTGTCTTCAGGCCCTGTACCTTCACCTTCCTCCAACTGGTCCCTTTTCTGGACTTCCACTTCCCTGATGTGGTTTTGGTATTCACTTTTCTCAGATGGATTAGGGCCCTGGCCTCAGGGGTGGTTTCCCTGACTCTGGACTTTGTGGGCCCACCTTCCACTCTGCAGCTCCAGGCACCTTTTGAAATAAAATCATTATCATGCCACTTCCTTGCCTAATCTCTCTAGGCTCCCATTGCTAGTAGAAGGAAGTTGAGGCACCTGTACAAGTTTACAAGACCCTCATAGCCTGGCCTCTGCCCATATCCCCAGTCCTGTCTCTCCCCCTCCCCTCCTTGTACTCATCTGCACCCAACTGGAATTATTTTTTGTTCCCTGACAGTGCCCTGTAAGTTCTCACTTTTTGACTTTGCAAATTCTGTTCCTTCTGTAGGTAACACTCCTCCTACTCATCCTTGAGCACAGGTAACCTCTGTTTCTGGGCACTGAGTAGCATATCCTTGTTGTAACCTCTATTTGCTACCTATGCACCTGCATTTCTTCCTCACTGGACAGTAGCTCCTGAAGGGTGAGGTCTTACTCTTTTTCACATACACAAACACACGTGCATACATACATATATACACATGTACACACACATACACACTACATGCATGTACACGCACATACACATCTTTAGCATCTTGGGGTGCTAACTAGGTCTCTTTGGTTGCAAATGTCAAAAACCCATCTCAAATTGGCTCGGAAAAAGGAGGGGCTTCTTGGATGGTATTGCACACAGTGAAATAAAGAGTCGAATAGTCACCCCTAACGATGCCTGGGTGAGCATGCTCTATGTGAGGCTGGCTGACATTTTCCCTTGGTCAGCAGACCCTCTGCCTGAACGACAGCTAGAAACAGACTCTGGAGTTTCCTAACTGCTCTTGGAGAATGAAGGCCTCATCCTGTTAACCCTGTAATAGAACTAACGTGAAAATAAAAACAGATGGCCTTTCCAGGGTTCCCACCAGCATCTCAAGTTCTGCATATCAGGGACTCTCCTTCCATGTGTTTTAGGTGGGAGGTGTCCTCTCAGGGGGATTGATAAGCTGGTGTATATTGGGATGGGCAGATCCTGGGAAATCCTCTCCAATGGGCGGGAATCTCTCTCCTTGGTCCTTTGGGAGTGCTGGGAATTGGATCCATTACAGAGCCACTTATTTGTGTTAAGGAACTGCTGTCTCACTAGGACATTCCTTCCCTCCTATTCTTCCTTCTTTCTTATTCCCTTCCTCCCTCTCTTCTCCCTCCCTCCTTCCCTCCCTCCCTCCCTCTTTCTCTCCTTCTTTCCCTCCCTTCCTTCCTTCCACTAGGTATTTATTGAGACCTTTCTATATGCCAGTCTTATGCCAGTCACTGTGGTGGTAATTTGATTCAGACAAAGTCTCTGCCTCTAAGAAGCTTACAATTTAATGGGTTTGGTACTCAAGAAATGTGAAGAACCCTAGGTGGCCCCCATGCTAATGGACACAGGTAAGTGTCATTGTTAACCTCTTCTTAGTGGCTGAGAACTTAAGTGTGCTATGTACTTGCCAGAGCTAGTCAGTTTCCATACATGTCGTATTTAATTATGTTGAGTAATTACTCTTCTTCCTGTTTTACAGATGAGAAAACTGAGGTTGAGATAGAGTGGTAATTTTCCTGAAGCCACACTGCCTGTCAGCTTTCTGATCACCCTTTCTGATGGTTGGCTCCCAAGGGCTGGCACTAGGTCAACATCACCCCTGATCCCCTGGCACGAGTTGCATGTGAAGTTAGACCTGCTAAGGAAAGAGTTTCCCGGTCAAGTAACCCCGGGCAGAACTGGCTGACAGAAAAGTTAAATAGGATTCTTTACTGTAGGGCTCCTCAGAGTTTTAAATATGTGTATTAATGAGATCCTTTTGCCTCAATATAACAGAAACTCCATGGAGTTAGCTCAAAAAAAAAAAAAAAAAAAAAGCAACTTACCGTAAAAGGAGCGGCTGAGTGAACACGGCGGGAGCGGGGTGGGGCGGGGGGCGGTGCCTGGGGCAGGGTTGCACAGGGAGAATCTGATTGGGTCTTGTCGGGTCACATGCTTCTTGTGGTACAATCAGGCACCACGTATTGCGGGGCCACTTCCTTCCAGCTGAAGCGGTAAGCGGGTTGTTCAAGAGAAAGGCTGAATGAGAGTGGCGCAGACGCCTTCCACGGTGTCCGTTTTGGAGTGTTAGTGAATGTGGGTGAATCTCCCAGAAGGGACTATGTTAACTTACATTTTCTTTTTTTTTTTTTTTTTGAGACGGAGTCTCGCTCTGTCGCCGGGACTGGAGTGCAGTGGCCGGATCTCTGCAAGCTCCGCCTCCCGGGTTCCCGCCATTCTCCTGCCTCAGCCTCCCGAGTAGCTGGGACTACAGGCGCCTGCCACCTCGCCCGGCTAGTTTTTTTTTTGTATTTTTTTTAGTAGAGACGGGGTTTCACCATGTTAGCCAGGATGGTCTCGAACTCCTGACCTCGTGATCCGCCCGTCTCGGCCTCCCAAAGTGCTGGGATTACAGGCTTGAGCCACCGCGCCCGGCCGACATTTTCAAAACTGTTTTTGATCACGGAAGCTTCTTTTCATTGGTGCCTTATCAGACAACTTGAGAATCAGTTTCTTGGGTAGAAAAGGGAGCTGACTAGGAAGAGTGGGGCATTGCTGGGCAGGGCAGGTGGTGGGTGGCCTTGGGTAACCCAGGGTACACAGGCAGCTGGGGTAGGTGTTAACAGGGAGGAGGTGCGGGTGGGGTGATTTATGCTCCTGCCTGTATCTGACTCTGGACTCCAGCAAGAAAAAGGTAGTCACAGGAAGCCCCGCCCCTTCATTCCTTCAACAGCAGCTAACTAAACTATTATTATGAAGACCCTTATGTGCAGGCAGTGTGCTAAGGGTTTTCCACTCATTATTTTGTTTAATATTCATAGCACCAGGACATAGGGACTTTTATACCTCCATTTTACAGGTCAGGGAACTGAGGCCCAGAGAACTTAAGTCACTCCTCCAAGGCTCCTCAGCTAGTGAGTGACAGGATGAGGGCTCGCTCTGAAGCTTCAGTGTTGAATCTTGCTCCATACTATTCTAGAATTAGAATGTAAAGGGCTGCATCTTGAAGAATGAGCTCCCGTAGATAAGAATACTAAAGTCCCAGAATGTCAGCACCGGAAGGAAGCTCAGACATCCTCTGTTTCAGCCGTGTTGATTCTCTCTACTTTATCTTTCCAACTAAGCTTTCATTCAAACTTTGCAGCCACCTACATATCACATAATTCTATCTCCATGTAGAACCTTGCTCAAGTAACTTTATAAAAATCCAGGTTGCTGGGCCTCAAGCCAGGGATTCTGATTCTATAGTTCTAGGGATGGAGTTCTAAGTCCTGCCCTGTGATTGAGTCCCTGGCATCACCGCCAGCTGTGAATTCTAGTCTGGGGATCCCTTAGACTTTGCCTTGGGGGTTATTGCTCTCATTTATGTAGTCTAGTCTGTAACCACAGGGACCTCCAGACTCTCAAGCCAGAGACACTTAAAACTAACAACTGCTGACGTTTAAATGTTCCATCCCCAGAACTACAGAATCAGAATCCCTGGGTTGGGGCTCAGCAATCTGAATCTGAGTTTTTTGTTTGTTTTTGAGACAGGGTCTCACTCTGTCACCCAGCCTGGAGTGCAGTGGCACGAATATGGCTTGGTGCAGCTTCGACCTCCCAGGCTCCAGTGATCCTCCCACCTCAACCTCCTGAGTACCTGGGACTACAGGCGCAACCACCACAGCTGGGTAATTTTTGCATTTTTAGTAGAAACAGGGATTTGCCGTGTTGCCCAGGCTGGTCTTGAGTTCATGGGCTCAAGTGATGAGCCCAGTTTAGTGTACTGAGCTGTTTTCAGCACCAGCCTTGAGCTTCTCCTCCAGTGGGAGAAATAGAGGATAAACAGGGTGCGCCCTGAGTATAGCTCCATGGGGGGGTGTGGCTCGTGACCTCTCAGCATGACTTGCAGCTTGGCACCAGGCGCCGTGAGCTAAATGTAGAACTGAAGAACAAGTGTCTGGAAACGTAGAACAATTTCAAACTGTTGTGGCATCCAAGTGTGTGGTCAGTGGGCTCATCTTATTGAATGGGGCATTGACCAATTTGGGTATTGTGAAATTCTGTGCTAAGTGGCTGAGTTGCACATAGCATAAGTTGCACATGGCATACGGAGGAGCATATTGGCCTTTCATCACAGGTGGCTGGGAAGTTTTAGGGCCTATGGGACTGTCAGGGATTGGGTTGAGTCTTGTTGTTCCATTGTGCTGCTAGGAGAATTAGGATTGGGTGTGATGGGAAATCTTTGCCTTTGCTTTTATTTGCTATAGTGAGGGATGGATGGTTGACTCTGAATTGTTAAGTCATAGGTTGTAAACCTGGAGCCCACAGGCCAACTGTGGCCCTTGAACCTCCTTGCTTAGCATGCAATTGTTGGTTCCCATGGTGTTTTGAAAAATTTGAATCAGATTTTAATATTTTCACATGAAAAACAGGATGCTGGCTGTCTTGAAAAATCAGTTTACCTGCAAGCCTGAGCCACATTCCAGCTTGTCTGCAACTGGCTGATGCTAAACAGTAGCTGCTCCTCTAAATAGGATGTGTGCTCCTGAATTTGCCTTCACCCTATTGCCCTTCTGACCTGATCTGTTACACTAATTTACATTTTGCCAGACGTGCCTCCTTAGGCTTTTTGACATGCCCGACTTAGGTCAATTCAGTTTAATTCATTTGAAATTTTAATCAGGCATTTGTTTTGTGCCTGGTACTAGGAGGTTATTATTATTTTAAAATCAGGTACCTATTAAAATCAGGTTCTGTGGAAGATACAAAGTAACTTTTTAACATAGTCTCTCTTGCCAAGAGCATGTAGCCTCCCTCATCAGGAGGTGGGTTGTAGATGTGGGATGCAGCAAGAGTCCCAGGCAAGAAGGTAGATGGTGGGAACAGAAGATACTTTAGAGAAAGGAACAATTAACAGTACAAATTCATTTATATGTGTATAACACTGCACCTTTTCAAAGCCTTTTTCTACACAGCGGTTGCTTTGATGAGCCCTAGTGAGAGAGACAGGGCACTTGTTAGTCCCCATATTAAGGGACTATCTTAGTCCCTATATTAAGGAAGATACTGAAGCCAAGCAGTGACTTGACTGAGTCTCCCATCTAGGAAGAAGTGAAAGTCAGGCCTCTGCATTCCCATCCAGTGGTCTTTCAATCTAGTAGACAGAGCATCCAGAAAAGCAAGCCCGTGTCTTGGGGTAGATTCCACTGAAGGCAAAGAGGGCTCATGTGGGCCAGAGACTGTGGTTAAATGATGATTTCAATATGTAAAAATCATCCTGCCAAGAATAATTTATCAAAGAGGGGAGCAGTTCAGGAATGGACACACCCAAACTGTGTCATCACCTAGGGAATGAGTTCTCATTTTTCAACGCAGGGCACGCCTTGGTTGAGAAGTGTGAGAGAAGCCATTTGGCCTGGCTCATTTCCTGCGATGTGAGGTTGTAAATGTGATGATTGGGTGGAAGTCTTTGCTAGAAACATCCTATGATCCTAAACCTCAGAGAAGTTGATGGAATGGATATGGTTTATGCTGAGCACCTAAGAAAATGCAGCAGGATTTGATGAGCAAAATCTCAAAGGCAGCCAGCTTCTCTCTTTTAGCCCCAGTTTTTCAAGTCACCTTTGAGCAGCTCACTTTGCCTCTCTGAGCCCAGTCTGAAAAATTACCACCAGGCTGCTGCTTCCCCTTGGGGAGGGACGACTAGCTCAGGAAACTGTTCCAGAGTCAGTTCTCTCAGTTTAGAGACAGAGAACTCTAATAGCTGGGTAGTCACAATGCCAGAAACATGAATGGGAAGGCATACAGGATGATTCACCTAGCAAAATATGTCACATCTTAAGTGCTTACCTCAAGTGACTCTCTCTCTCCCTATAGATAGATATATGTAATCTCAATTTAATTTCAAATAAATCTGTTGAGGATGGTGTGAATATCCCCATTTTACAGTAAAGGAAATAAAGCTTCTACAACATTAAATATCTTGCCCAAGGGTGGACTCTAGGATACAAATGCCAGGTTATTTGATCCCAAAGTGCTTATTTCTCATCTACCATCCTCCAAACCATGTTGTGTCTCCTGATGGATGATGGAGGTTCAAGAAATTGTGTTACTTGACCATTTCTCTCTTCCACCCATGTGACACATGGTTGGAGGAATGAGTGTAAGGCATTGCATTACAATAATTAGACAGTAATAACAATACAAAAAACATTATAATAATTAGATTGTAACACTGAACTATTTTTGCATCTATAGCCTTTACGTTTGTGCCTGAAATGGCCTATAGAATTGAAGATGAGCAGGAAAGGAAATAATTGCAAATTATCTGAATAAAATTTGCAACAAATTACCTATAAAACTATAACTATCCAAACAGGATGACATTTACTTTATAAGTTCATGACTTTCTTACTTTAAAGTTTGCAAAAAAGAGAGCAAAGTAATTACAGTTCTCTTCTGATTGATTAAACATGACATATATGCTAATATGAAAGTAACTCTTGTCCTTTGTTACTCCATTGTCTGACTCACAGCAATTTAGAAGATAGCAGATATAATCATTTCAGAGCTGCCATTCTGGACTTTTTTTATACTAAGATTAGAATCTTGGGTCTTCTTTACTTCAACCAAGAATTCATAGTCCCTCTCTGCGTTTTAAATTTTGTATAGATGTGAAATGATGCTGCAGCTATTAAAGCCTGGGTTTTTTTCCTCTTGTACATCAGAAAACGCATGTTACCACTGGAAAAAAAAATCACCTGCTAAGATTTATTTTAAAGCAATTATGTAGTTAGTAGTCTGTCAGATGGAGTATTTTTCACCGTCTGAATAAAATAATAAGTTAGACATGATTGAGAAAAAAACACACAAAATTTAGGACATCAATAAATATGCCACTTGTCAAGTTATTGGGAGATAGTATTCAATTTAAAGCAGCAATTATTTGAAAAATAGGTTACAACCACATCCATCAAAATTAGTCTGTATTTTGAGAAGACTACAATCACTAATATGTAATTATTTTTTTAAATCATAAAAATGAAAGCATTAGATGTAAAATATAATAACGGCATACATATATTGTGCTTACTGTGTAGTGAGCATTATTCCAAATACTTTACACCTATCAACTAGATTAGTTCTTGTAACAACTCTGTGAGATGGATACCATGATGAGCCGCTTTTTACAGATGTGGGAAGAGAGGCTCAGAGAGGCTGAGAAACTTCCTTAAGGTTAAACACTTGTGAAATTCTAGATACCCCCTTATTTTCATATCATGCTGCTGCAATATTCCATGGAAGGAAATAATCCCATTCTTGGTTAAAGAATAGATTCTTTTTTTTTTTTTTTTTTTTTTTTTTTGAGACGGAGTCTCGCTCTGTCGCCCGGGCTGGAGTGCAGTGGCGCGATCTCGGCTCACTGCAAGCTCCGCCTCCCGGATTTACGCCATTCTCCTGCCTCAGCCTCCCGAGTAGCTGGGACTACAGGCGCCCGCCATCTCGCCCGGCTAGTTTTTTGTATTTTTTTTTTAGTAGAGACGGGGTTTCACCGTGTAGACCAGGATGGTCTCGATCTCTTGACCTCGTGATCCACCCGTCTCGGCCTCCCAAAGTGCTGGGATTACAGGCTTGAGCCACCGCGCCCGGCCAAGAATAGATTCTTTACAGAAAAGTAATGTAGTAAGCCTCACTCTGTAACCCTGCCTCATCCTGGAACAGGATGGCCTATGGACCTTTAATCTTCCCCTGACTTTAGTAACCCCCATGAGCCCAGAGACACCTGTGATTGCAAAGAACAGAGAAACAGAGTAATAGGCCAATAGCTTGGGCCATCCATTCAGGCTCGTGGCCTGACCTGGTCCCTGGGGGTTCTCTGCTAAGTTGCATCTCTACCCCAACCTCATCTTTATTTTATTTTATTTTTATTACTTTTTTTGAGATAGAGTCTCGCTCTATTACCCAGGCTGGAGTGCAGTGGCCAGATCTCCGCTCACTGCAAGCTACGCCTCCCGGGTTCACGCCATTCTCCTGCCTCAGCCTCCCAAATAGCTGGGACTACAGGCGCCCGCCACCTCGCCCAGCTAATTTTTTTGTATGTTTAGTAGAGACGGGGTTTCACCGTATTAGGATCGTCTCGATCTCTGATCTCGTGATCCACCCACCTCGGCCTCCCAAAGTGCTGGGATTACAGGCGTGAGCCACTGCGCCCGGCCTGCCCCAACCTCTTCTTACTAGCTTTTTGGATTTTGTGCTGCCCTTGTCTAACTGGGCCTGCAGAACTTGCACATAATCATTGACTTATCTGGGGAGACAAGGTGGCTCAGTGTGTCAAACATACCCTGAAGAAGACACATCAGGGTCTGAGTCCTATATCTGCCAACTACTAGTCTCTGGGTGACTTTGAAAACATTTTTTCAGGGCTCTGTGCTTCAGTTTGCCCATCTGTAAAATGGGGATTTTCAAGGTGTTTGTGAAAATCACATGACACAATGTGTGTCATGCAGTGGGCACGGGGCACATGCTAGAGAGTTAGTTCCCCTTCCGTCTCTCCCTCCCTCCCTTTCTTCCTTCTTGGCTCCGTCCCCCTTGCCTGTCAGGCCAGCTGGACTTCCTGAAGTCAGCTGACACAGGGGTGCAGGTTGGCCCTTGAAGAGAGGTGTCCTCTGCTTCCCCTTTCTCTGCCTCCTTTTTCTCCGGCTTCTTTGTGAGCTTTAGGGCTGCATGCAATACTCAGACCCCCCTTAGAACCTGGGGCATCCTGGCCTTTGCTTTCCACTTTTCTAAGCTGCATGATCACTGCCATGCATAATTTTTGGCAAATAGGACTCAAGTCATAATAATGATTGCTACCACTTTCACTTTATCTCGATTACATCAACTCTGCATGATTGGGATTAGGGAGGTTAAGAAATTTGCCTAAGGCTCACACAGTTGGGAGGCTGGAGTTTGAAGTTCTATACTCATTCGTTTGTTCAACCAATAGGGAATAAGAGTGACTACGCCCCAGCTACTGGATGGGAGAGGGACAAAGATGAAAAAGATATGCCTGCTTTGGTGGTCACAGACTCGCGGAGAAGATGGACGAGTGGTAAGTATTACAACAGGGACAAGCATAGGTTGCAGCAGCAGCAGCAGCAGCAGCAGCACATAGGCTGGGAGTTCCAAGAAGGTGCCTGGAGGAGGCACCATGGGACTTGGGAGTTGAGTTGTGGGGAACGGACAGATTTTCAAGTGAGTGCAGGGTGGGGAAAGGCATTGTGGGTCGAGGAAAGGGGAGAGGCAGGGCCTGTGTTACCGTGTCGAGGACACCACAGGCAGCCAAGGCTGGTGTGCCACTGCAGTAGAGGAGGCACGTCTGAGATGATCTCCTCACTCCAAGTAGCTCCTGGCCAGGAGGGCTGAGGGCTGGTTCACCTGGGACAGTTGATCAGAAGATTTCCAGCGTCCCTCTAGCATGCAGCTCTGTTAAGTCCCTGGTCTTTCTACACAGTGGCTCATGACTTTAAGAAGGAGGGGTCCAGTAATTAACCAGGACACTACAAGTCCTTTTCTTACACACTGTTGAAAATCACAGAGGCTGGATGTGGTGGCTCACACCTGTAATCCCAGCACTTTGAGAGGCCGAAGCAGGTAAATCATTTGAGGTCAGGAGTTCGAGACCAGCCTGGCCAATATGATGAAACCCCGTCTCTACTAAAAGTACAAAAAGTAGCTGGGCGAGGTAATACACACCTGTAATCCCAGCTACTTGGGAGTCTGAGGCAGGAGAATCACTTAAACCCGGGAAGCGGAGTTTGCAGTGAGCCACAATCACGCCACTGTACTCCAGTGTGGGTGACTGAGCGAAACTCTGCCTCAGAAAAAAAAAAGAAGAGAAAAAAAAAGAAAATCACAGAGACACCTCTGTCATATGCCATTGGTCAAGCTCATCACAGGCCCAGGGGGATCAAGAGGGGACAACATAGACCTGTCTTTCCATGGGAGAGTGCCAAAGAACTTGTAGTCATGTTTTAAAACTGTCACACCTAGTAAAACCCACAGGTCCTGAGACCCAGTCTTTTAATTCTGGTGTAGACTGTTATAAACGTCTTAGTCCAAGATCTTAATGGTATTTTTAACGTCAGTGATATTTTAAAATTTCTTTTTCTCTAATGAAAGAAGAGCTGGTGCCATGGTAGGGAAGGGCCCCTGCTCACCAGGCCTCCCTCTCATAGCTTCTTTGCCCCCTAAAACCAGTCTCTAGGGCCCTTTCTTGGAATGCTAAAGGATCCAAGGAGCAAGGTTGCCAATTCACTCTTTTAAAGTGCTGTTTGCCTTTAATAAACACTCCCTGGCCAGGTGCGGTGGCTCACGCCTATAATCCCAGCACTTTGGGAGAAAGAGGCGGGTGGATCACTTGAAGTCAGCAGCTTGAGACCAGCCTGGCAAACATGGTGAAACCCCGTCTCTGCTAAAAATACAAAAAAATTAGCTGTGTCTGGTGGCACATGCCTATAATCCTAGCTACTTGGGAAGCTGAGGCAGGAGAATCACTTGAACCTGGGAGGCAGAGATTGCAGTGATCTGAGATCGTGCCACTACACTCCAGCTGGGGCAACAGAGTAAGACTCCATCTCAAATAAATAAATAGTCCCATGGGAGAAAGCTCTCTGCAGGTATAAATCCAGGCACCTTGAGAAGCCCAAGAGAATGTTTCTGGTGTCTCCTCAATTTATGCTGTTCAGGCCAGGGCACATCCTGGCCACAGATGGGGCCAGCATTGTACTACCCACACCAGTTGCCTTCTACACTACCTTCTCTCAGACCCCTTTTTAAATTTCAGATTTCACTTTTTAAGTTTTTCCCTCCACTATCACCAGCCTTTCTCACTCTTGTTTCTTTCCCCTTTTACTTCGCCTTCTTCTGATGCAGCAGTGTGACTACCCTGTGAGCGCTACGTCTTTCCTCTTTCACTCTCAGGCCTTGTGGGGGCTGCTCATGGTGGTTCTGTCTGCAGAAAGCTGTGGGGGCGGCCTTGGCAGACCTCTCACCCTGGCACTCACAGGCCACAATGTGAATAGCAGTGACAGCCCTTTCTGCCCCAGGTCTGTCCAGCCAACCTGTGAGTGGCAAAACTTGCAAATTGGTCAGTGTCCTGGCAGGGTGGTGGGAAGTGATACCCTGAAGGCGGGATTATCTAGGGAGAGGTGAATGAGGAGACTATTTCAAAGGTGTGGGCAGGGTAGAGAGAAGTCACAAAGGGAAGTCACCGTCACCAGGAGGTAGAAACAGAGAGGTCTGTGTGGAAAGGTCCAACAGGAGCCGTGATCTCCTCTGCTGGGTGCAGTTAATCTGTGGGACCCCACAGGGAGGGAACCTCAGGGAGATGGGTATCTCAGCCTTACTCTCTTCCCTGCCTCCCATCACCTGCTCACACTTGGCCATCTGTTTACCTTTGGCCAACACAACTGAGAGTCAATGGGCAGGGGAAGTCCTTGCTGCAGGTCAGGCTTCTGGAGCACAGAACAGGGTGGAAGGATGGTGTTGTGTGGATCCAGGGGCGAAACGAAGACACCTTGTATGCTCACATGTTTGGAGTGCCTAGCTTGCCATCTCAGGATGGCACTGGAAGGCGAGGACAGGGGTCCCCATGCTACAGATGGCCACCTGAGCCTTGGAGCGGGTGAGTGCACACAGAGCCTTTCCAGGGAGGTGACTGGCAGCGAGGTGCTCACCGCCAAGCCCTCAGACTCTCGGCCCAGAGGATGCTCCACAGTTGTCCCGCAGTTGCCCCACAGCTACCTCCCCAAAACATTTTCGATGCTCATCAGTCATAACAAGCTCCCTGCACCAACTTGCTCTCCCAAACGCACGATTTCTCATTTGCCAAGTGTAATTAACATGATGCATTGACTTAGGGAAGCACTAACAAGCACATATTAATTTTGAAAAGTCAGGTTCTTTCGCTGGAAATGAGTTACTGATGAACACCTACCACAGGAGTTTAAAAGTGCAGAAGCGGGAGTGGGTAATTATGGGCTGGCACAGCCCACAGGTCTGCGCTTCTGCCCCCTGGAAACACCCTGACAGTGAGTGACGGCTCCCCGCCTCCATGAGGGGGGTGCTTAGGGTCATCCCAGCATTGCCTCCCTGATGCCCAGTCGCCCTGGCTCCCCTGGGGAGCATCTTTGTTCAGCTGGTTTCTCGGTGCAGTTGCCTTCCATCAGAACCGGTACCTGGAGCTGTCATTTGCCTAATTGCTTCCCCTGACTTGGATATTTACACCCCCTGCCAAACCCATCCTTCTAGGGACCTAGGTCACTGGGCAGCCCTGGGCAAACCGTGGAAGCAAAACAAAGATGCTTGGATCCTTTTCTGCCGTTCACTCAGGGGCTCCCTGACAGCCGGAATTTCCTTTAGAAGTCTGGTTTCATGAGCCAGATGTTTCAACAAATTCCCCTCCCCATCTATTCTCCCAGTGGGGAGAGGAAACTTCTCTACACACCTTTCTGTATTAGGGTTGGACACCAGGAAGCAAACAGTTTTCCATCATAATGCTGTCTTGGTGTGTGGGGAGACTGTTTTGCCGTAGGGTCCCATTCCGTTCTGGGACCCTTTTCCTCATCCTGGAAAGTCCACAGAGGAGTCAGGACTGGGGTAGGAACCAGTTCTGCCACCTTCTAGCCCATTACCTTGGATAAGAGTGTGGGGTCCAGGGGTTGCTGCGGCTACCCTGACATTGGTATTTCTTGGGAGATGTGAGGAAACCACTGCATACGTCTGTTTACATACTGATTTTGTGGTTTCCTGGGTTATTTACAGAGCCCTGCCTGTTCTCTTCCCGACCTGTTTCCGCCTCACTTCATTCCCACTCCATATCGCCCATGTTTTGCATCTCTCCTTGCAGACCATTCTCCCTAAAGGATGGTGGATGCCTGTGAGGAGCCTTGTTTCAGGTCCTGTGGTCTCAGATGGTCCTCTTTATGTTGACAGGGGTCTCATGACTGAGTTCCTGCTGAATTTTTTTGTCCAGTGGAGCATTTCCCCCTTCAGCAGTAAGGAAGGCTTACTCTGCTAGTGAACCTCTTCTTCCCCGCTCATTTTCCAACCCCATCCCCAAAACTGCTTTGTACCTTGCGCCTGATGAGATCAAATTTGATGACTGAGCCTTGACCCTTCGCAGCAAGATTTCCAATTCTGGGTTACTGGTTGGAAACTTTTTTCTTGTTACTAAAGTTAACTCCCTCCCAACTTTCTTTATCTCCCGGCTACCTAACCTAGCTTCTCTCTGTTCCACTTGGCTGCTGTGGCAATCCTTCTTCGTTGAGTGCCTCCTAATACAATGAACCACTTAACCTTATTTTCCAAGGACTTCAAGGACTTGCTCTTCTATCTGGCCTTCTATTAAGGCCTCTGTCCTTTGGTGGAACTTCATTAAGACTGGGTTCCAGTTCAAAACACAATTCTCAAACCTTGCAAATGGGCTTGAGCACATTTTCTCCAGACTTAACATCCTTGCATTACTGGCAACCTCCTCTCAGCTGAGGTCTGAGACTAACCTTTCTCAGAGGATCCACTGGGTAGGAGAGAGCGGTGCTGTGGCTTCTCCAGCCAGTGGAGCTTTGGCTCCATCTCTGAGATTCCAAGGCATGGATGCTGACATTCATTCAACTTCTCATCTTTGTACTGGTTCTGAGGACATGTGGGAGTAGAATACGACCAATAATTCTTTTTAACTCCCTTGCTTTAATAGCTATCAGATGGAAACTGGTTTCTTTATTAAACTAGGCTGGATGTCACCCAGAGAACTACTGTACTGTGTGGTGGGAATTTCTATCCTGGATTCATCTTGTTGGTTGACTCCTTTTCCCCATCTCGGACCCAGTTTTAATAGGGGCATTCCCAGGAAAGCAGCCCTCCAGGCTGGTTCCCAGCAAATCATTTGATACAGAATTTCCCTCCAGCAAATCATTTGATACAGAAAGCATCTTGAGTCTTAAGTCAAATTTGGAGAGAGATTCTGATCACACCTTTGAGAGAGTGCATTTTAGTTGTGCTGAATTTCATCAATTAGTTTGAAAAATAAGCAGCCACTGTGCTGAACTCACAAGACAGAGTTTGCAACAGGTTTCTTTGCAGCCTATGTGGCAGAGGCTTTTGTGTTCCTGCATTGTGAACACGTGGGTCTGTCTCGTCTTTCTTCTCTTTGAACAACCCACTTCTCATCTCCTGTCAGAGTTGATGGCAGCATCATGCCTACTCCACAGTGTCACCACCTGCCTCATTGCTGTCCAGGGGACACCAGTGGGGTGGAGAAGCCTAAGGCTTAACATGTTTATGCCCAACAACATCAGGGCTTTTCAGAGGGGAAAATGAAAGGACTCTGGGTGCAGTAGCTCAAACCTATATTCACAGCACTTTGGGAGGCTGAGATGGGAGGACTGCTTGATCCCAGGAGTTTAAGACCAACCTGGGCAACATAGTAAGACTCTGTCTGGTTTTTTTAAAAATTAAAAATTAGCTGAGCATGGTTGCATGCACCTGTGGTCCCAGTTACTTGGGAGGCTGAGGCAAGAGGATCGCTTGAGCTCAGGAGTTCGAGGTTGCAGTGAGTTACGAGGGCACCACTGCTCTCCAGCCTGGTTGATGGAGCCAGAGCCTGTCTCAAAAGAAAGAAAAGAAAGGACGTCAACTTTCGTAAGCATACCATTGTGCCAGCCACAGTGTAGGAAGCTCCATATCTGTGATCTCATTTTCTCCCCACTAATATCCTTGCAGAAAAACCACTGCTGCTCCGTCTTTACATGACCAAGCAGCGCTTCGTGGGGTTGGCATAGGTTCTCCAAAAGCAAGGTGCTGGTGTTTGGGATGCAGATGTTTGTTAGAGATCAACACCTGAAAAAGGAAGACAGAAGAAACAAGGAGGAGACAATTGCAATGTAGGTCCAATGAAGCAGTGGCCAAACTCCATAGTGCTTGCTCGTCAGAATTGTCTCAAGTCAGGCTGAAATGACTAGGTCCTTGTATCCATACCTAGACCAGTCACCAGATATGGTTGCCCCATGAAAGGCATGACTCCCAAAATCCTTCTGTGAAGTGGTGTCTTGGTAGTGCACTTCTCCATCTACCGTGAAGGTAGCTAAGCCAGACTCTTAAATGCTGGGCCTGGAATTCCTACCAAGATCCGATTGCCTGAAAAAGCCATATTCTCTCCACTACATCAAACTGAGCCTTCCTTGAGGATGGAGAGTGAATCTTCCCATTGGGTTGGAAGTTATTTGACAACACACATTGTAGTTTTTCCTTCCTTTCCTCCCCAGATAGGGAGACACTCCCACTCATTTTGGGATCTCCTGATAGAGTGGTCAGCAAGGGCTTGGTAAGGCTATCTATTAACTAAGGGACTTTGCTGAGGGTCAGCCGGATGTTTCCACTTTATAAACATAGTGCTGGACTCAGTTTGAGTTTCCAGGCTATGACAGTCAAGTCCCTCCACCCACTGTGGAGCATGCCAGTAAATGCCCCCTAGCTATCTTAGTTTTCTTCCACTTTCAATCCACACCTCCACTGTTTCCCCCTCCTCCATTTTGGTGTTTCTAGCTGTCTTCAGCACGGATCAGTCTGTTTGTTTTTAAAAGTCAGCCATTCCTTCAGTGGGCCACAGAATGGGACACGAACCATCAAAGTAGTTTTGTGTTTGCTGATCGATTGATTAGTCATCATTGATTGATTAGTATCAACAGATAGCCCTATTGAGAGGACATGGGGTTAATTCTCTTTCCTTTGAAGGGAATATAGGAGGAAAGATCTTCTCCTGTGGCCTTTTGTTTACCCATGTTGCAGCATGAGTGTTTTAGACTGGAATCTGTTCCGATTAGCCATTAGAAAACACAGTGATGGCTCCCTTGGGTCAGCCTCATGGATATCCGGCTTCATTGGGAGGAGGGACTCCTGATTGTTCTGCTATAACTTGGTTTGTGACCTTGGGCCTGCCACTTCTAATCTCTGGGCCTCAGTTACTTGCATTTACCTCCACAGCACAATAGGTATGGGTAATATACTTGCTTCCCAGGGTTGCTATAACGAAGTATCAAAAACTGAGTGGCTTAGAATAAAAGAAATGCATTGTTTCACAGTTCTGGAGGCTACAGGTCTGAGATTAGGGTGACAGTAGGGCTGGTTCCTTCTGTGGGCTGTGGTGGAGAATCTGTTCCATGCCTTTTGCCCAACTTCTGACGGCTTGGTGTTCCTTGACTTGTAAATATGTCACCCCATGCTGCCTTCATTATCACATGGCTTTCTCCCAGCATGCATGTCTGTGTCCAAATCTCTTTTGTAAGGACACTAGTCATATGGGTTATAGCTTACCCCAATAACTTCATTTTAACTTGATTACCTCTGTAAAGACCCTGTTTGTAACAGAGGTCACATTCTGTGATAAAGGGAGTGAGGACTCCAATATATCTTTGGAGAGGACACAATTCAATTCATACCACATAGTTAAACCACATGGCGTCTTTAAAAGGCCATCTCAGCTCTCACACTCTGGGTTTCTGCCTGTAATTGAAGCACCCCAGAAAGATGTTGGGGAGAACACAGTGATCCCCCTTGATCATACTCCTGGAAGTCAGCGATCTGTTCCAATTAGCCATATGGCTCTGCCATCCCAGAACCAATAGAAATGTCTCTAAAGTAGTCATGCCCCCATAGATACATCCTTTGGAGATCACGTAATTGCCTTGGTTTCCCATTCCTCATAACGGTCTTATTGAAATCTTAAGTCATTAGAGAGGGTGAGACAATAGCAATCAGCTGGCGTTGTGGTTTTCAAGTATTTTTGAGCTGGAGAAGTTTTCTCTCACACATAATTGCTTACAGAATCCTCACCAGTAAAGCAAATCAAACGCAAGCTTCTCTTACTAAGGTCAAAGCAGAGGTACTTTGAACGCTGAAGGATAAGCTGGAGACATTCTGCTGGGGGAGTTTCTGGTATTGGGGTAAAAGTTGTTTAATGATTTGTTTTTCTTTGCGGGATGTTGGTGACATCAATTGTATCAATCATTTTGATCTTTAGCACTTGACAAGGGAAGAGGGGATTTATATGATGTCAAAACACTGGCCATCATGGATGCAATTGAAAGGGTTTTTAAAAATTGGCCATCAAAGCTATTATTTTTTAAAAAGTAAAAGTAAAGGATGAAGCAAAACAAAATCACTTTTTTTTTAACTTATTTTAATTTCAGGGGTACATGTTCAGGTTTGTTACATGGGTAAATTTGTGCCATGGGAGTGTGTTGTACAGATTGTTTAATCTCCCAGGTATTAAGCCTAGTAGCCATTAGCTATTTTTCCTGAGCCTCTCCTCCTTCCACCCTCCACCCTCTGATAGGCCCCAGTGTGTGTTGTTCCCCTATATGTGTCCATGTATTCTCATAATTCAGCTCCTGCTTATAAGTGAGAACATGTAGTATTTGGTTTTTTGTTCCTGCATTAGTTTGCTAAGAATAATAGCCTCCACTTCCATCCATATCCCTGCAAAGGATATAATCTGATTTTCTTTTATGGCTGCATAGTATTCCATGGTGTACATGCACCACATTTTCTTTATCCAGTCTATCATTGATCTGCATGTAAGTTGATTCCATGTCTTTGCTATTGGGAATAGTGCTGCAGTGAACATACATGTGCACGTGTCTTTACAATAGAATGATTTACATTCCTTTGGGTAATGGGATTGCTGAGTTGAATGGTATTTCTGTCTTTAGGTCTTTGAGGAATCGCCACACTGTCTTCCACAGTGGTTGAACTAATTTACACTCCCAGTGACAGTGTATACGTGTTCCTTTTTCTCCACAACCTTGCCAGAATCAGGTGTTTTTTTTTTTTACTTTATTAATAATAGATATTCTGACTGCTATGAGGTGGTATCTCATTGTGGTTTTGATTTGCAGTTCTCTAATGATCAGTGATGTTGAGTTTTTTTTCATATAATTATTGGCCACATATCTTCTTTTGAAAAGTGTCCGTTGATGTCTTCTGCAACAAAACCGTTTGTATAGCATATTGTGTTTGTGACTTAATTTGCTTTGGCTTACTTCTCCTTATGGAGTCATCTAATCAACAATTTGGCACTTATTCTTTTATTCAACCAGCATTCTGAACATATAGGACTGATGAACACACAGAGAGGGTTGAACTGTGTTCTTTTATAAACTTTCTCTCTGGGGAATTATTTCCATTTTCACCTGTCTACAGCCATATCTTTGTCTATGTCTTCATCTATATTTATAGTGAAAGGGCATGTTAAAGAGCAGAATTCATTTCCCAGGGTATGTCACACACCTCTTGTGCATCCCTTCTGAGCCTCTAGGCCTCATCTGCTTCTTGGTCCAGGCTTGTAAGGGCTCAACCCAGTAGCATCTGGTCCCTGATAGGTGGTTCTCACCTCTCGAGTACAGTGCCAGTCTTCCCTATTGAGATTTTCTTGGGAACAACATCAGTGCTAATGCTCTGTGCTCATGACCGCACATGCACAAACCAGAGTGCAGAAGCAACCTTTCCATCTAAGGAAGGTGAGGTTCAGTGGATACATTTGTCCTAGCTTCCCACATTAGCAATAGTCTGGAGAGCAGCTAACGTGACTTCTAGGGGTTGCAGTCCCATGGATAGAGCAAAGCATCAATTGGTCCCTTCATCTTAGTGATACGCCTACATATGGACTATTTCTCCTTTCCCAAATTTATGTCCATATCCCTCCACTCCTGATCCCTTGGGTTGCAGTCTTGGTAAGGCAATAGGCCGTAAGCCTTCCCCCAGGCTTATCTTTCTGGAGAACCCAGGCTAAGACTTAAGGTGACTTAGTGGGAGAGAAGAGCTGGAGCTCTGCCCTAGTGATGCCCCCAGGTGTGAGTCCTTCACCTCACCTTGGTGTTCTGACCAGGTGGGGCTTTGTTTGAGTTTTTCTCGGTTGGACGTGGCAAGAAAGAGGACTTACAGATCAATTCACTTGTCAAGCTGGGTTAGCAATCTCTGGACTTTCTTTTCTGGTACAGCATGGAGACCTCTGTCCTTCCTTTTTTGCAATGGTCGTCTTGGGTGAAGCAGGAGAGGAAGGAGGACTGGGCAGGGTATCAGGAGCCCTGGCCTCTGGGCTTTACTCTTCTACTAACAAGCCACGTGACCTTGGCTGAGTCATGTTGCCTCCTCACATGTCAGTTTCTTATCTGAACGATGAGGGGCTCAGCCTAGAGTATTTCTATGATCACTTCCAACTCTAAAATCTTATGATAAACTGTAATTCCTGCCACATCAGCTGCATTTGTAGGCAGGTTACCTCAATTCTTATTCAAAAGGTCAAATTGAGGCCTCTGTGAGAATTTTCATTGTGATAGTTAATGCAAAAACATTTTTATTGGTGTTTTCTAGAGGAAAAAAACAGAATTTGGTCAGAGCCACTCTTACTTGTACATCACAAGGGAAAAATAGAGACTCTCTGCTGACAACTCACTACTTTCAACTCCAGTTGTGGGTCTTTTTCTCTTACAATTTAGTCTATCACAGCTGAGGGCTGGTTTAGGGACCAGAGCTCAGAGACAACTGTAGCTGGAAGGGAAGAATGGCTCTCTCCCCTCTTAACACATGTACCCACACCCCCTCAACCCCACGCCAACACACCATTCACCTCTTTCTGCATATCCCACTCTCCCCTCCCCTTTGTGCGGGAGAGAAAGTTCTCTGTGTCTAAGGTCAAGGCCATGACCACACCCAGCACTGTGATCGCAGTGGGCGGTGGGGAGAACTCCACATCCTGTTTGGGAACTCATAGAGGTCATTGCAAATCACTTTTGGTCATTGCCCAAACTGGAAAGAACATATTTTCCCCAGATTATTATTAAGAATTTTATATAATCACACACTGTCTTCTCTCTCACATATAGACATACATTCCCAAAGAGAAAAACTCATCTCTAAGTATTGGGTCATAAATTATATGAGGTACATTTCATTATAAAGCACATTTCTTTAGTTCTTTATGAATGCTCTCCATTTACCCCAGGGGGGTTGTAATGTACACTGACATCTTACTTTCTTCCAAGAAGCATTCCCTCATTTTGTTTAGTATGTGGGGCCTAGCTGGGCAAACAAATCCTACACTGGAGAATGAAGGCAATCGACTCGTATATAAATGGGAATACAATCATGCGTCTATGCCTGGGATCCAGGGAGGTCACATATAATCTTTAGAAAAAGTGGGTAAGTAAACATCAGTGAAAGAAATGTCTGATGGAGAAGGGGCTGCATAAACAGTGCAAATGCATAATTGCCATGGCCCGGAAAAAACTGGAAACCAAGTGATTCTATAGTCAGAGAGATGGGAACAAGTATTTTATAACAAGTCAGTCCTCATTATTTCTGATTTTTGATTTTGGTCCTTGACCATCTCAGTGCATCCTCCCAGCTCCCATCCAATTCTTCCTAAGGCACTTTGTTTTTCACAAAGTAAAGAACCAGGAAAAAGTAAAAAGTTGAGCAAATTAGAGACAACATTGCTGCCTCTTCATTTTCTTCAATTGACAAAGCCAGCAGCAGCAGAGTCTTTAGAGAACTGGGGTTTTTTTAATGCTTCAGTTTTACCTTGCAGATCAGAAACCAAAGCTCATAAAATTGAACTCAGATGAAGAACACTGCCGTCTTTGGAGTGCTACTAAACAATCTGCAAATTATTTAAATTAAACCAACCCGGCCCTCAACATCTGCACACAAAATGCTTAAATTCCAAGTGCAACTTTACAGGCATAAGAAAATAATAAGGGGAGTTCAATTTGTGTCAGCATGGCTCAGGAAAATAAGATATCATGTCTTGCTGTCTGCTTGATGTCAACTTCTCAGATGCGAGCCCTAATGCCTCATCCTAGACTGTCCGCACCAGAGCCTGCCAAACAGAGAAGTTCAGCCAAAGTTCACCAAGCTACTACCAAATAGCGTTTTCCCCCCCTCCTTTTTCAATCATTAAAAACCTTCTGTTTTATATTGTGCACACGTGATTGTATCTACCTCTTAAAACATATATAACTCTATTAGCTTCTCCTGTTCTCTGGGAATACTGTAAAATCTTTTCTGGGATGAGTTTGTTCTCTGGCTTACAGTTATTCAGTGTTTTAACTTTCACTGTATATACTAGATTCTATCTGGAACTGTTGGTTAGGATACCCAGATAAAATCTGTAATATTCAAAATGACTTGAAAATAATTCCCTTTTTTTGGAAAACAAATACATAAAGTGAAAAAGAAATAAAGCAGATATTGATCAATTACTCTCTTGAGATGGACTCAGAAATGCATTACTAGCTCTGTTTCCGTCCTTCTGACCCAAATTAGTGTTTTAATCAGAGTATGCCAGAGAATCTGCCCTAAAACTAGCATCCACCCCTCGGAAATATCCCCTGCTCAGACCTTAGTTCTAATCTCCCCTTCAGCTGGGATATTGAGATGACTAACAGGGCAATTGCATAGGCCATTTTTCTCATTTTCCTTGTTTAGTCTTGATTTACTTTAAATGGCTCACAACTCTCATTCCTCCCAGTGAAATTGTGCACCCACACTTTTAATCATGAAAAACCAACACTTTAATGCTGCTGGATGATATATCAATTTAGGGTCCTGGGATTGTCAAAGAGCTAGAATTTCACTAATCAGCAGAAATGCAGGTTTAGTAGGTGTGTGAAGACAAAAATAAGTGCACTGGAGTCTTTGATCTACTGCATGGTCTTTACAAATACCTTTCCTATAGTGTAACGTGTCACGTTTAATCTATGTTCCACCTTTAGCATCTTTTTTTCCAACCATAGCTTGGTCCCTTTCAAAGACCTAAACACCAGTGCTCAAAGCAGCCTTGTGGAAGGGGAGTTGTCTTGTTTCCATTTGGTGGTAGCTGTTGGGGTGGGTGTGGAAAATCCCCACCCATCAGGAAAAAGAGCCTCCGTATCCTAAAACTGTAAACTCATTACTGGGCCACTGCCTTCTTACAGCCATAACTCTCTCAAAACCAGTTAAAATATGCGAAAATTCCCATTTCGGGTAAGTTACAGCTGATTATAATTATTGTTATAAAAAAACCTCCTTTGCATTTAGTGATGATTCAGATAACCTTCACACTCATGCTAAATGTTTGGCCACCAATAGCTGAGTATGGCTCAAGGAAGCAATGTGATAAGCTATTACAAATAAACCTGGTCTGAATACAAACATTAAAATAAAACAAATCCTAAAATATAGATATATTCTTGCCACATAATGATCACTATTATGTTGATTTCTTTTCACCTTTCATATCATAAAATAACTCATCTTATAGGATGTCTTTAAAGAAACTTGTCTGTTGATCCATATTTCAGTTAATCTGGTATCAATTACTGAAATAGATTTGGAAATTCAATGTCTGTGCAGATGAAATGCTTTAATACCTTAGATAGTAGCTGGTTTCTGGATGCAGCCTAAAATGGCATAGTCAGAAAAGTTTAAAGTATTTTTGCTAGATTCAAAGACGAGCAAGATTAAAAATTCCCAAATGTGTATTCTGGAATCCTTCCAAAACATTCCATCTTTATTCATTATTGGATATTGTCTTGATTAAAATTCCTGTTGGTTTGTTCTATGGTTAAGTAGTAATCTTGTATCTTAGCATTTGGAATGTATCGGTATCATGTGACGTGCACAGAGCCCAAATGAATATAGAGAGATCTCTTTCACAAGTCAACAAGGAGAACTTAGAGCGTTTGGATTTCAGCAGAGCTGTTTGGGGGGAGAAGGGGGGTTATTTGTTCAGCACATTCTTTCCAACAAGTGAGTCAGAAAGAGCTGTTCAAAAGCAAAATGATTTTTCCTACAACACCAGTGGTCCTGAATCAAGGCAGATTTCTCTGGAGGAAATAAGAATTTTTTCTTTTTTTCCCTTTCTTTATCTCTTTTTTTTTTCTATTTCTAGCATTTGGTGCCCTTTATTGCTAACTTCACCCAGTAACATGTGAAAAATGTACTCGACAATGCAAAGCAGATGACGCGGTCACCATCTTCTGAGTCACCATCGTTTTCTCTGCATTCCTGCAGAGCCCTTTCAAAACTAGAGAATGATTTGGTTAGGAGCCACGGAGAAGGGAAATGAAAATGAAAAAGTTGGCCTGATTATGCAGCCACACAGATGCTTTCGTGGCTTGTCCCCTGCTACAACCTGTGTGACACTGGGCATCCCCAGGGACTCCAGGCCAGGTCCTAGAATCTGGACAGATCTAGGGGGCATGGGAGGCCACGTGACTTTGGCAGACTTGGCTGGCTTTTTGTTTTGTTTTAGCTCATAATGGCCACTTGGAAGTAAGCCCTGTGGCAGAGAGGGAAGGGAGAGGATGCTGGCATAGGTCTGGGCCCCTTGAGGTGATGTAATTTGTCACCACCTCTCCTGTGCTGGAAATGCATCTGTCACTTAGGAAGTCAGGAGAGCTGACTCAGAACCACACTTAGGGTAAACCCAACTTTGGGGCAAGCTGTCGGGGACACCAAGTCACTTCCAAGTCCTCCCTCATGTTCGATGGGGGTACCACATGGGACTGGATAAGAACATGACCCCAGTGACCAGGTCCTCTGGAGCAAGGAGTCAGATTGCTATAGTGGCCGCAAACGAGTCCACGGCAGGTGCTTGCTACCTTTCTGTGCATCAGGGAGCATGCCTCCCTGGGATCTGATCTTTGCCTTAGGGAAAGTGAGTGGACCAGAGAGCGTCTGGTAAGGCCAAGTCACAGGATGAGTCTTCTGGCTTTTACCAATGAACTCGCTTACCCTCCACATGTGGAAATACTGACCAAAGCCAAGAAGCTGTCCAATTTGTTGAATGCAAGCTCTCTGATGACCAAAGCTTTGTTTATTTTGTTCACCACCATATGACCAGTTCTCAGAACAGTGGCTGCACACAAATATTTGTGAATGAATGGACAATATCACATGAAGATTCTGAATCAAAAATCAATTAATGCAATAGTCAAGTGGTTTTTGAGCACAATTATCCTAGAAAAACAATCATTATTTTAACAAATGAAATTTTAAGAAGACTGGAGCAAGGGAAGGGAGAAAACTAACAATTGTCGATCCCTTACTGTGCAAAAAGAAATTTCTTGTGTGCTGGAGGAATAGTTATTGTCCCATTTTTAGAGTTAGAAAACTGAGGCTTGGAGAAGTTAAATCATTTGCCTAAGGTTATATGGCTAATGAGTGGCAGAACTGTGGTCCAGACTTAGGAATCCCATGTTGGAGTGAATTTTAAAGACTTAATTATTGTAGTACTTTATTATTACAGATCACTGCAATAGCATTTTGAGATTTTAGACACGTGACGCTGGAAAAAATTTAATTAATTAATCTTCATGGGACGTTTTTAGAGTTTTGAGATTCAAACCAGATTAAGTATGTAAAAGTGCTTTTTTAGACTGCTTAGGTCGACACTAAAAAATTTGTGCTGAATCCAGATCCCATATAAAGGTATTAGTTTTTTCTAGCCAAGAGCTTACAGAAGCAAGAAATCAATCAACATGGTTTCAACCCCAGAGGGTGAAGTGGGAGAGTGAGATGTATGTTTGATCACGGAGAGCTCAGGCTTTAGTACCAACCCCATTGTGAAGCGACTGTGTGATCTTGGGTAAGTCACTTTACCTCTTATGATTTCAGGTTTATGGGTGGTCAAAGAAGGGACTACCTCTTGCTTTGCTTACTGCTCAGATATTATTGGAATCAAAAGAAATAGTTGAATTAAAATACTTTGCAAAATCTATAGACTCCAATTGATAAAACTTTCACGTTTGTGATGAAATTGTCCTTTATTCTATAATAATGGGAGTTGAGTCTTTCCCCATCTATGTATCTAATTTGATTAATATAATTTGCATATTAAATGATAACATACTTTTCTCACTTATAATTTCACTCAACTTGTAAGTTAAATAAAACTTAATGTTGACATCTGTGACTATTTTCCTGATTTTTAAAAAGTTTTAGATCAATAAAGATTTACTGTTTTCCTCTAAGACAAGTTTTAGTACCTGAATTTACCTCAGAGGACACAGAGAGTTGTGACATTTCCCTCTGTACGTACATTTTTAGGGTTGGCCCAAAGTATGAAATATAATTATGGTGCTCTCTTGTCTGATACTAGACAAGTCTGAGGAGGCCTGGAGTACATTCCTTGAGCTCATGAGTAATTATAGTGTTGATGATAATCAGCTACTTTATAAGATCTCAAGCTGCCAGGATTCTGGTTTTTCTGTAATGCATACATGCCCCATGAATTTAATTATCACTGTTTTGGTGCCTGACAAATATGCTTCACTTATAAACCTTATATTTATGTTCAGATGGAACTGGAGTGTGCCTGTTATAACCGCTACACCCCAGACATTCAAGAAAATAGTCCTTCAAATTCAGAATGGCTTTTCAGTTTAATGACCCATGTATTTGATATTATTTTCTTGGTTGGAAAATTATTTCTCAGGTTCTGTTTTCTCCACCTCCTTTCTTCTCCCTTCCTGCCTCTCTCTAAATTTTATAATGCTGGGTTTCCTTTTAAAAGATTAGGTAAGAGGGAACACGTGTGTGAAAGTCGTGGCCAACTCCTGTGTGCTGGGGGCTGGTGAGATGAAGGCCAAAGGCCAAATGACTTCAGCACCTGACAAGTGTGTGGATCTCATTATGGCCATTGAGCCTGGTGGACTTAATAAAAAAAAAAAATCAGTGGACTTGCAGGAGGCATGGTCAACATTTGGTGAGAAAGCAGGTCTTCAATATAATTGCTAAGGCCTTCAAAATTATTTTTGTCTCACAGTTGAAAATTTCCCGTCTATCCCACATATTTAGTTATTCATAGAGTTTGAAGAAGCATTTGAGATTATCTTGTCTATTTTCTTCATTATATAAATGAGTAGCATGAGCTCAGGAAGGAGAAAGAGAGTTTCCCAAGGCCTTATCATCAACCGGATTGTGTGACTGTATTCCAGTCTTCCTATTTCACACCTGCTGTCCTAGCACCAACCTGCATATGCATATATCCAGTGAGGACTTTTGAACATTTGTTCTGTACTTGGTGGTAAGCTGCTTGGTCTTTAAAGCATAGCGTTGGTCTTCACGGAATTTGTTAGCAAACTGGGGAGTCACACAGACACAAGATCCTCATTATAGTAAATGACAGCTTATAGTTCAGAGGTGATGTGAGTGGAGCAGTGGACCAGTTCTTCAGGATGTCAGAGTGTGCGGAAGCTGGGGAAGGCTGGTTCACTTAGAGGATGTGAATGGAAGAGGTAGAACTTAAAGCAGGTTTTGAAGGTGCAGAGGTTTGAAATTCCAGGAAGGGAGTAGGACTTGAGAAAGGCTCAGAAGCCTTAAGGAACAGCATGTGAGGAGGGTTTAGGGTGAAGAAAGAGCAGCATCACAGTCCATGTATGGAAAGTGTGGGGATGGAGTGGCCCATAGGGAAGGAGCACAATGCAGATGGCCTTTAATGCCAGCCTAAGGTGTCTATGTCCTCATGCAGGGGATGGAGCTCTACTGAAGATTTAAAATAGGAGAGTGAGGAGATAAAATAAAGATAACTTGGTTGGAAGAAGGACTGGAGGGAGTTATGATCAGAAACAGAGCACCAGTTGGGACATTTTGAAGAAGAGTCCCAGGATGAGATGATGATGTGGATTGCAGTGCAGCAGGTATCCGGGGAGCCCCTCAACTCTGCAGGGGCTGCCTGGAAGGGAGTGAAGTCTACAATGCCAACTCCTGGAATGACTAATATTTTTGCTTTCAAAGATCTTGAGAGGTTTACCCTTGTTGTCCACGTGGCTTCTCCATGAGGGCCAGTGAGAGATATGATTCTCCACCAGTTAGAGGGGCAAAGCTTGAGGCAAGGAAAAAGAGGTGCTTGCGCCCCCTGCCAACCAGGATGTCTCATGTTTACACCAAAGTGCCCATTGGCTGGGTGGAGTCTGACTCAACCTCTTCCTAACTCCAAGGCTTTGGCTAAGCTACTAACATATTCTGAACCTCAGTATTTTCATCTGCACTTTACAGGTATAATAATGCTTGCCCTAGCTACTGTGTTGTAAGGATCCAATGAGAACTTAGATGTGAACCATAAATGAACCATCATGATTATTGTGTCACAGAGCTCTTGCTGCTGGGGTGGTGGAATATCTGATTCAGGGAATAACCACATAAGAGTAAGGACAGATTTTCTTCTAAGAAAGATACCTTAGAATACCAGGAAGGGAGCAGGGCTTAAGGGTTGCCCCATAGGGTAGGAGAACAGAGCAGATGTCTTGTGCCTTGCCATTGGGAGCATTCTTTGACATTGGATTTTCACTTTTTTGTTTTGTTTTGTCTTCCATTTAAGAAGACATGGAAATCAAAGTAGTTTGAGGATTCTGTTCAGACTGATTACTGTGAGCCATCCTAAACCAGAACCGATCAGACTGCTGCTAGAGACTTTACAACTTGGGTGGTCCCATTCAAAGCTGAAAAATCAGCAAAAGGGCAGAAGATGGGGTGAGGGTTGTCAGATACTTATCCCTGAATGAAAGGGTGAGGTTTTAAAACTATATTTTTAATATACTTTCTAAACTTGATGACAACTCTGGCTTAAGCCATGGCCATTTCTAAAGTTCTCTGAGCAGCGTTTCCCTTGGAGATTGGCTTGATTATTGGTTTAGGTCTTGACTCCTTTCTAAATGTATATAATCAGTTCATCCAGAACTCCATAAAATCCCTCTTCCCAAAGGAAGAAGTCTTTTCTGGAAGCTGTATTGGACTGGGACGAGAGACAGACTGGGAACTCTGTGTCAGGGAACTTCCAGCCTAATTGGACAAAGGAAAACATTTGGAACATACTTATGAGCACCAACAGGTCTAAAGGGTGAGAGACAAAAATGTGTTTGGAAGGGACATTTATTGAGTGCTTGCTATGTGCCAGAACTTACTTTTAAATTTGGGACAGAGGAGGCTAGGGACAGAAGACCAGTTAGGAAACAACAGTAGAAGTCCCTTGAATTAAGGCAGGGGCAGTAGGGAGTGATACAATTTGGGAAATAGTTTATTGCAAAAGTGAAAAGAAGTGACCCTTCAGAAAATGGTGCCCATAGCTTTTGGTCCTCATGAACCCAGCATCTGGTGCTTATGAAATGCTCAAGCTTATTGTCCTGGAATTCTTGTTGATTAATTGCTTGGTTCACTATACATTCTAAGGAAAAATTTCACTGTTTATTCTATTCAGAAATCTGGAGCAAAATGTAGCCACAAGGATGTTTATCACAATATGATTTTTAATTGAAGTATGGGAAAAATATGTCAAAATAGGGGATGGCTCTTATGTTGGATGGAATGTTTGCAATTATTAAGAATTATTTTTTCAGTGGGTATTTCATTGCAGTTAATTCTCTTGACATAATGTTAAGTGTAAAAATAATACAAACTAGGCTGTGTGTGTTGGCTCCCGCATGTAATCTCAGGACTTTGAAAGGCCGAGGAGTGTGGATCACTTGAGGTCAGGAGTTCAAGACCAACCTGGCAACAGGATGGAACCTCGTCTCTAGGAAAAAATACAAAAATTAGCTGGGCATGGGGCACATGCCTATAATCCTAGCTACTCAGGAGGCTGAGGCAGGAGAATCGCTTGAGCGTGGGAGGTGGAAGTTGCAGTGAGCCATAATTGTGCCTCTACATTCCAGCCGGGACAATAGAGTGAGTGAGACTCCATTTCTAAATAAATACATAATAATGCAATTACATATAAATGGTATTCTCCTGATTCATACCATTAAATACTTTTTAATATTCTGTGTTAAAAAAAATATACACAGACAATAAATAAGAAAATACATCAGCATGTTAATCATAATTATCTTGAGTTTTACAACCATCATTTATTTTCTTCTTTCAACATTTTTATATTTTCCTAATCTTATACTATAGAGAGGTAAAACTTTTCAAATCAGAAGAATAAAAATTACTGTGAAATACAAAAAAAAAAAAAAAAAAAAAAAAAAATTCCCAAGAGGAAACCACTTAAAGGTTCAGAAGATTATGCTCAAGTGTTAGTATTGCTTATGATGTAGGCAAATCGCTTAACCTCTATGGTCCACAGTTTCCTCATCTGTAAAATGGCCTTGATAACATCTGCTTGTGAATTATCAGGCTACTGTAAATGTCAAACAAAATAAGGGATGTGAAAATGCTGTGTTACTAATAAGTTGCTTCAGGAATGTGCAAGATCCTGGTTGTTACTATATTTGCTCCCCTTAATGGGATACAAAAGTGGATGCTAGAGGTTCCCCCAGGTAGGTGTGGGCAGCTGGCAACCTAATCTGGAGGAGGAGAGAAGGAGCTTCTCCCAGCTTAAAGCCATTTTGTTTGAATGGGGACAACCAAGTCTGGCCAAAGAAAATTTCATTGTGCTGAAGAGAAAAGGAATAAAGCTATTCTGGGAAAGATCAAGAAGTTGGAATAAGAGGGCCCCAGAAAGTGTAAACCTGCTGGGATTACACTTCTCATTTTCAGTCTGTCTATAAGACTGAGTTCTCCTTCCAGCACTGTGACTTCAGTCTTCAGTAACCTTGAACCAACCCTGACTCCCTCTGGACCCCTGGTTCCTGTGGAGCCAATGAAGGCTTTTAAGAGTTGGTCTCTAAACTGTTTTTCTTCAACACCTGTTCTCATATTCTATGGGTTCTTTAATCAGCATTATACTAAAGAATCAGTGCGAACTATTCAAATGAAAGAAGATGAAGGATATGAAGAGAACTCACACAAAAAGGAGTGGGGTGGGAGGAGAGTGGGCAAGCCAAGGGATGTATGTTACAACCAACAAACATATTTTCTGCCTGTATTAAATGAAGGTGCTGATGATTCATGCTGAGGGTTCAAAAACATTGCTCATAGTTCTTGCCTGCCTCTGAAGACATGAGAAAGACATGCTCGATTTCTGATTGGCAAGAATGCATCCAGGGAGTGAGCGCCCATGAGATCTGAGCAGGCAGGTGAGGGCTGGACTGATTAGGGAAGGTCTTAGACGTCAGGGAGCTGGGTAAGGTCTCTCAAGCTGGAGAGAGCAGGAAGCACAGGAATGAAAATATGTTTAGGGAACAAGAAGTAGACAACTTCCTGCAGTTGGGAAGTTTCTCATTATCTTAAGAAATCACTTAAATCAATTTCTGTTTCTTCAGTTGTGCAAATGAGGCTAATACTACTTCTTAGGCTGTTGGGATGATTAAATGAGGGAAAAGAGATAAAGTTACAGGAATATAGTAACTATTGAAAAAAAAATATTAATTTCTTTTCCTCTTTTTTTCCCCTCTTTTTTTTCTCTACTAGGTGGATGATGTCTAGTCTGCAACTAGACATGATTGCAAATTGGTGACCCATGAGCCAGACTTAGTCTGTAGATATGTTTTGTTTAGATCACAGAATTCCGGCTTACACTATGTTTTAAAAACATTTTGAATTACTTGGCGACACTTGAAAATTAGGAGATTTCACATAAATATCCAGGTTTCTGGCTTCTCTTGAAAAATCAGATATAGCCACTGGAGGCCTATGTTACCACTTGGCACCTTCTGGCTGGCGCTGAGTCAGGGCTGCTGCTGTGGGTGGGACCTGCATTCCCCACTTCTCCACAGTCCCCACAATTCCCTACTGAGCCCCTGCACTGAGGCAAGTGTCAGCTGCAATTTATCATTGTTTGAACTATTTTGTTTTTATTCTTAAATTGAGTTAAAAGTTGAGTGAAATTTCTTTTTATAGCAAAAGCAGAAAAATGAAAGGTTGGCCAAGAATGTCATAAGTTTCCAAAACAAAGAGAAAAGGAAAGGAAGAGGGCATATTTCTTTGGGGAAGTGAAGAGAATTCCTGTATATTTCATATCCAGGCAGCGCATGACTGTATCAAAAGAATACACTTGGCTTACTTCACTTGTTTATGTTACCTGCCTAGCCTTAGTAGTCATTTGACTTTATTGTTGTCAGCCTACACTACTTGCTCTTATCAGTATAGGCTTGTGGAAAGTATCAACCCCTCTCTATAATTTTCTCCCAGCCATGAAAAGGAAATTCAGGCAGAACTGAAGGGAACCACACAGACACCAATGGTGGTTGACATGAAGTCTGTCGAGTTGGCTACTGAACAAGGCAAGAGGCCTTGATGAATCTATATTAATTTTCTATGAAAGCATATACTCTGGGCCTTGAGATAGTTAGTCCTTCAAGAGCTTTCTGGTAACCATGCCCGAAGACCACAGGTAAATAAGCAGTTGAAGTGATAGTCACTGGAACTAAGGAAAAGTATGGTTTAGAAAGGCACTGGCCAGCAGAAATATAGGGTGAGCCACATGTAATTTGTATTTTTCTGGCAGCTACATTGTGAAAAGTTTTTTAAAACCAATGAATTTAATTTTAATATTTTATTTTACCCAATATACCTGAAATACTGTCATTTTAACATTTTAATATGTAATCAATATAAGAAATAAATGAGGAAGCAGTACATTCTTTTTATTCTGAAGTAGGTCTTTGGCATTTGGTGTGTATTTCACATTTATAGCACATTCCAGCTTAGGCTGGCCATGTTTCAAGTGTGCAGTAGTCCCTGGTGGCTAGTGGCCACCTGATCGGACAGTGCGGATTTCAAAGATAGATGGCAGCATCAGCATTATGGAAACTTTATTGGCTTCTAGTCTTTGCTGATAGCTGGCTCTGATTGGTCAGGCCTTGATTTCCCCCCTCTCAGGTACCCTAGAGCTGTATATTAGTCAGTGACCACCGGCTTAAGAGAGGTCTTACATTATTGTCTGTAAGATGAACCTACGGCTTTCTTCCTGACTTTAACAGTGAACAACTTGAAAGGTAACCCCATATGTTTTCCCTTTCTTATAAACTCTACTGGATGCAGGATGTATGGGACACCATATAGCAGGTGCTTACTATATTTTTCTTGACTGACTATGCTTTTCTTTCAAATAGAGTTTGAGTTCTTCCATAGTAGAAAATTCACAAAGTTGAGGTTTCTGTTTTGATACATGATATTGGCTTTTACTCCTCCAAGATCAATATCCAATTGAATCTGACTTTGAATATCAACAGACATTCATTCATTGGCTCACAGGTTCATTAACCACATGTCAGGCATATTGCTAGGTACCAGGAATTCCACAGATCACAAAAGCATATTTATTACTCAGTAAGTGTTACTTGATATAAAAAAAAACATGCTGTTCAGTATGACAGATCCAGTAATAAACGTAGGGTGAGAAAGAGTGAAACAGTGAGGGAACAAATGGAGAAGTGGCCCGTTTGTGCAGAGAGGTTAGGGAAGGCTTCACAGAGGAGGTGATGTTTGAGCAGGGCCCTGAGGAATGAGTATTCAGCAGGCAGGAAGAAGGGCATGAACTTACACTTGTGTGGTCAGCACATGCAGAACTCTGGAAGAGGGCCCCAAGTAAGGGCTGATGGCCAAAGCAGATGGCCCAGCTGTGTCTTTCCACTGTGGGTTCATAGGTGAGCCTGCAGTCCCCTAAGTTTGATATTCGCTTAGACTTCTGTTTTATCCTGACTTTATCAAGATGCTGCAAGGTGTGAAATGCTTAACTGTATAACCAACTTCAGAAGGCTTTCATTTCCTTGGCTACCTCACAAAAATTTAGACAACTTTACTTGTTTTTACACAAGGACCTTTTGGATCCCATCTAAAAGCCATTTCTGTAAAAGTATCTTAAATGGACTTCTGAAGAACTTTCAAAATTAACTACCATTAAACCGTAACCAAAATGTACATGTGGATTTGAGATGTGTCAACATGTGTTTTGCATCTTTCACTTGTGAAATTTATGTATCTTTCATGGCCTTTGGACAGACCCCATGTGTTTCACATATGGCTGGTACATTTCTTATTAGGAATGGTATAAAGAGGGTCAGGAGAATCAGACTACTGTATTGGTAAACATAAGGTTTGAGATCCACTGATAAAAAATGGCTTTCAAAACACTCACTTTAATGGGAAGAACATTTATCTTGAGAACATAGAATTTTATGGCTGCAAGGGATCTTAGAGAGAACCTGGTTCAACCCAGTCATTTTACACGTAGAAATGGAGACTGTGAGGGGTTAAGTGACTCACACAGTTCCCAGATATTAGTGGCAGATTAAGGATGATTTCCAGCCCAGTGCTTTTTTTCTGTTTTTTTTTTTTTTTTTTTTTTTTCACCCTGCTTTGCTCATGATTCTCATTAGAAAAGCATTATCATTTTCCAGTTTAAAATGATTTCTGGATAGCAGTTCTGGAAAGTTCTCCAGATTCCAACTATGAAGACATAAGATGAAAATTTGTGTGAATAGAGGTATGCATTTTTGACTCAGAATTGTAGCCCCAGGGTCTAGCACAGTGCTTGGCTCATTGTAATTTCTTAATTAGTATTCGGAGAATGAATGGACCACAACACAAAGATGATAGCCAATGTACTATCAGAATCTGTGAGAGTACCCACAAATATTACAAGACCTATAAAACTAAAATGAGAACTGCAGTTGGGGGCCAACATATGCCTTGCCAATGAAAACAAAGGAACCCTGATCTCCTGTAAATATGTTTCTACCCAGGGTGATATTCAAAATATTTAATGACAATAACCACACAGTCACCAGCCCTCAAAGTAGAGGCTGCTGTGAACAATCAGAACTGGAACCCACCACCTAAACACCAGCCCTATCTCTTCTCCTGTTTGACTGTTCTTTGAGATGTCAGAATGTGGTTTTCCTTCTCTCCTACCCAATAATTTTCCTTTCCATGTCTCCTGAGAGAATAAAACTCCAATAAAACTTAAGAGAAGGAAGGAAATATGGATAATGGATGTTCATATTATTACATGGAAGAAGTAATTTCAGAGACTAAAGCTCTGCAGGTAGGAAGAACTAGTAGCATTGCATGCTGGACTTAATTTGGGCATGCTTCATTATTTCAGAGTCTTTATGAGCCAGGAAATAGAAAAATGGCATTTCTGCAGTACGGCTGTACTAGGCGAGCATCTGCTGTACCCATGGAGCTCTGGATAGCTGTGCATATTTTCCTGCCTTCTTACTATTTAATATATACCTGGGAAGGGGTTTTATCAAAATCAAGATTGTCAGCAAGTGAGGTGAAGGGAATTACACACACCACACCTGCTAGCAAACACTAAGTCTGGATGCATCTCTTTTAATTTTAAGACTGGAGAACAGGAAAAACCCAACATGGAACATATTAAAAGAGTGCATAACAAGTGATGTGGAATAAAACATTGAGAAACTTCTGGAAATCCTCTGAAGGATGCATGAAGTTTTGGCTTCCGTGAAACAGGAACAAAAATTATGAGGAAGAAGTAGCCTGAAATGGTAATAATGAGAATGCAAAAGAAATTAAACATACAGTTGAAGAATTTAATCCTCAATGAAGACAGAAAATATCAAAACTGACAATGCAGAAGACTGAAGCAATGATATTGATGACAACTTGGCTTTAGCCCAGTGAAACTGATTTTGGACTTCTGACCTCCACAACTACAAAATAGCAAACTTGTATGTAGTTATTAAAAATTGAGGTAAAATTCACATAACAGTTACTGGTGTCAGAGTATAATTAAGTGGCATTTAGTGTATTCACAATATCATCTCCAGTTTCAAAACTTTTTCATCACTCCAGAGGAAAATCCCTTGCCCATAAAATAACTTCCCCATCTTACTGTCTTCTACCCCTTACATCCCCTAGCAACCACTAATCTGCTTTCTCTGCATAAATTTGTCTATTCTGGAATGTTTCATATAAAAGTATTGATACGCTATGTGGCCTTTTGTGTCTGGCTTCTTTCACTTAACATAAGGTTTCTGAGGCTTATCTATGTTATACCATGTGTCAGTACTTTCTTTCTTTTCATAGTTGAATAATATTCCATTATATGTTTATACGAAAATTTGTTTATCCATTCATCCATTGATAGATACTGGAGTTGTTTCCATCTTTTGGCTCTTATGAATAACACTGCCATAAACATTTATGTAGAAGTTTTCCTGTGAACGTATTTTTATTTCTCTTGGACACATACTCTAGGAGTAGAATTGCTGGAGCATACAATAACTATGATCCATATGCTTATGGTTAACTATCTGTTTACTTTTGAGGAACTGCCAAGTTGTATTCCATAGTGGCAGCATTATTTTACATTCGGCCAGCAATGTACAAGAGTTCAAATTTCTCCACATCTTTGCCAACACATGCTATTTTTTTTTTCAGTTTTTTGGATTATCTTTGTGTGTGCTTGTTGGCCATTTGGAGCAATGTCTATTCAAATTCTGTTCATTTTAAGTTGGGTTGTTTATCTTTTTGTTGGTGCATTGTAAGAGTTGTTTATGTAATTTGGATATTAACCCCTTATCAGATACATGATTTGCAAATATTTTCTCTTAATCTGTAGTTTGCCTTTCAGTCTGTTAATTGTGTCCTTTGATGTACAATTTTTTTCATTTTTGTGATGTTCAATTTATCTACTTTTTTCTTTCATTGCTTGTGCTTTGGGTATAAAAATCTAAGAATCCATTGCCAAATTTGAAGTCATAAAGATTTATTTCTGTGTTTTATTCTAATAATTGTATAGTTTTAACTCATATTTATATACTTCAGGGACAACAGGACTCACTGGTCAAAGCTTTGAAGTAAACCTTGCTTCCAGGGTCAGGAACAAAGTTTAGGCTGTCTCTGACAGTTCTTCCTTAAGTCAAGATGTTATCTTTCTTAGGAAGGACATGAACAAGGCTGGGCTGTTTCAGGTAGTTCCTGCTTCTCTCAGGATATTGCCATTTCTAGCACATTCTACATTTATTCTGAGAACTACATACATGAGGGAAATAAGGGGGGAAACCAGGTGGGCTATCTGGGGACTATCTAGAGTTAATTTTTGTATATGGAGCAGGAGGGGTCCAGTGGCATTCTTTGGCATGGCATTATCTAGTTACCCCATCACCAGTTGAAGAGATTATTCTATTCATGAATGGTCTTGGTGCCCTGGTAAAATTATCAACCAGTCATAGCTGTTTGGTTTATTTCTGAACGTTAATTCTATTTCATTGGTCTATATGTCTAGCCTTATGCTAATATCACATGGTTTTAGTCACTGTATTTTGTTAGTAAGTTTTGAAATCAAGAAGTGTGATTCCTCCAACTTTGTTTTTCTTTTTTAATATTGTTTTGATTATTCAGGATTCCTTGCAATTCCTTATAAATTTGAAAATTAACTTTTTTATTTTTGCAAAAATGGCCTTTGGAATTTTGATGGGGTTGCATCAATCTGCAAATATGGTTATTTTATCATTATTAAGTCTTCCATGAAATTCATATACATTTCCATTTATTTAGGTCTTTTAAAATTTCTTTCAGAAGTGATTTGTAGTTTTTAATTTATAAGTCTTTTACCTTCTTGGTTAAATTTATTCCTAGGTATATTATTCTTTTGGATGCTATTGTAAAGGGAATTATTTTCTTAATTTTCTTTTTGGATCATTCATTGCTAATGTATAGAAAAACAACTGATTCTTGCAGCCTTGCTGATTTTGTTGATTACCTCTAGTATTTTGTGTGTACATGTCTTCTTTTGGATTTTTTATATGTAGAATCATGTCATCTACAGGTAGAGATCATTTTGCTTCTTTCTTTCAAATTTGGATTCCTTTTATTTCTTTTTCCTGCCTAATTGCTCTGGCTAGAGCTTCTAGTAAAATGATGAATAGCAGTGGTGAGAATGAGCATCCTTGTCTTATTTCTGATCTTAGGGGAAACACTTCAGTCTTTCACTATTAAGCATGATGTTTGTTGTGGGGTTTTGATATATGCCCTTTATCAAGTGGAAGAAATTCCTTCCCATTGCTAGTTTGCGGAAACATTTTTAAAAATCACAAAATGGTGTTCAGTTTTGTGAAATGTTTTTTTCTGCATCTACTGAGATGATTATGTTTTTTCCCTTTAGTCTAACATGTTGTGTTACATTTATTAATTTTTTATGTATTAAAAAATATGTTTTTCTAGTTTTTTAGCGATAGGGTGTCATTCGTCACCCAGGCTAGAGTGTAGTGGCCTGACCATAACTCACTACAGCCTTAAACTCCCTAACTCAAGTGATCCTTCCACTTTAGGCTTCTAAGTATCTGGAACTACAGGTACTGCCACCATACCTAATTTTAAAAAAAGGTTTTTTCGAGACAGGGTCTTGCTATGTTGCCCAGGCTGTTCTCAAACTGGAGGCCAGCTTCAAGCAATCCTCCTGCCTCAGCCTCCTAAGTAGCTGGGATTACAGGAGCACATCATCACACCTGGCTTGATTAACCTGTCCTTATGTTGAACCTACCTCATATTTCTGGAGTAAGTCCTATTTGGTCATATGTATAATCCTTTTAATGAGCTGTTCAATTAATTTGCTAATATTTTCTTGAGTCCTAGATTTTTCATTTAGGGGAGGTTTTTAAATGCTAATTTTGATTACTCATTCAATGTCTTTGCTTATCATAGGTGCTTTGAGATTTTCTATTTCTTCTTGCATCTGTATTGATAATTTGTGTGTTTCTAGGAACTTGTTATTTCCTCTAGTTTATGTAATTTTTTGGTCCCTAATTGTTTATAATATTCTAATTCTTTTAGTTTCTGTAAGGTTAGTAGTAATATCCTCACTCTAATTTTTGATTTTAGTTATTTATGTCTTCTTTTTTTTTCTCAGTCAATCTAGCTAAAAGTTTGCCAAATTTTTATCTTTTCAAAGAACCAGCTTTTGTTTTTATTTTTTTAAATTCTCTCTATTATTTGCCTTTTCTCCATTTCATTTATATACGCTCTAATATTTATTATTTTCATCCTTCTGCTGGCTTGGGATTTAACTTTTTCTTGGCACTAGAGATGCCAGCCACCATCCTCATATCTCATTGTGCTTTGGCCTGATTGTCTTTCTTCTTCTTTTTCTAAATTATGCCAGGCTGTCACTTACTCCTCTGTCCTGGAAGTTCTTCCCCAGATCTACACATGACTGGCCCTTTTTGAGAATTCAACTGACTGCTCAGATACTGTCTTCTCAAAGAGGTTTTCCCAATTATCCAAGGTAATGACACTCCAGTTCTTTTATTCCATTATTCTGGGATTTTTTGTTGTGGTGGTGGTTGTTCCTTCACTGCAGTAATCATTAGCTGGATTATTTTGTTAATTTAATGCTTATTACAAATATATTATCCATCTTCTCCATGAGAATTTAAACTCCATGAAGTCAGGATTTTGTCAATCTTGTTAACTGTTTTATCCCTAGTACCTGGTCTATAGTATACTTTCAGTGTATATTTATTGAATAAATAAATGAATTAATGCAATCAGGTTTAAGTAGCTTTTATAAATCTCCTTGCAAAACTGAAAGAAAATGTCAAGAATGATTGTGTCTAAACTCAAGACTACATAAAAGATTGGAAAGCGGAAGTGGGGCACAAATTCAAGGCAGTAAATATATATTTTGTTTTTTCTGAATCAGGGACTCAAAGGAGTAAAAATATTAATACAGATGCTTGACTGTTTTTATTGAAAACACTGAAGTGTATGTTTGACTTATGATATTTTCAACTTGCAATGGGTTTATACTGACCTAACCTCATCATAAAAAAGGAGCGTGCTGAATGCTATATTTTAATAACTTTCAACATCAACTACTAATTGGTTTATTTTAGTTTTTATTATGTAGTTATGGTATTATTGTGTTATTTAAAACCAAGCTAAAGTGATATAGCTTTTACACCATTGTAAAATTGAAAAATTATAAGTTGAAGTTTTGTAAGTCAGGGACTATCTAAAATTAGAAACACATATGGTGAAAAAATCATCTGAAAAACAGTTAAAGGTAACCATTGATATAAATAAAAATAGCATGTATACCATTTATGATATACTAATGACATATCATATAATCCTAATAACAAAAAATTTTTTTTTAAAAAAGTTAAAAAAATATAATCCTAATAAAAAAAGGGAAAGAGTAAAGGGAATGCATAAGCAGAAGCTGAAATGTCTGTAACGGCAGATGACAAAGCAAATCATTTTGACTATAAAAATAAATGACCTACCTTCTATTAAAAATAAAATATCACAAATAAAATTAAAAAAGGGAAAAGATTTACCAGGGAAATGTAAACCAAAGGAAATCAGGGTGGCAATATAAATTTTACACAATGTAGACTGCAGGGCAAATTGTGTTACATGCGATATAAAGAGTTCTTTTATAGTGCTAGAAGGTGAAATTTACAATGAAAATATAAAAGTAATATATACCAGTACATACCACATGACTGTCATGAACTATAAAAAGCAAAAATGGGAGATATAGTAGAGGAACACAAGTTTCTAACTGTGAGAAATGCTGCTTCTAGTATTCAGGAGTTACTCTGCAGTACAAATAAATATATTAAGAGTCTTTACAATTTAAAAGACCACATGAATTTGTATAATAAATGCTTTTATACCTTACCAGTAGATTGCATCTTCTTTTTAAACGTGTATAAAACACATCAAATTGATCATACAATAGGCCCTTCAAAACAAAAATAAATTAAAACCTTCTCAAAGGCAAAAATTTTGCAGCTACAGCGTAGAAAAACTAAAAAGGTAAGAGTAATGGGGAACACACAGAGAAAGAAATATGCAACTAAAACCCTAAGTTAGCAGCTAAAAAAACCCCACACATCTAAATAATTATTTATTCAAAAAGGAAATCAAAGCATGAACAATCTTTTTAGAAAATAATAAATATGAGAAGATTGCATTTCAAAACGAATATAACATGACCAGTTTTCTTTATAATGATGAAAGGTGAAATCTACAATGAAAGTATAAAGTATGTACCAGATTATGAATGACATGACTGTCATTTATGGCCTTAGATAACATAATAATAACATAATTACATAATAAAACTAAGCTAAATCAATCAGTAGTCAATGTCAAAAGTTATTAAGATCTAACAAGTAAAACAGCGCAGGAAAGAAAGACTATAGGATTAAGAATGAATAAAAAACACAGAAAGTAAATATAATAGCTTGTGCTTTACAAAGAAGACAAGTTTCTCATAAATATAAATAACACAAATAAAATAAAGGAAAAGATAGGTGATAAATCAAAGGATACATACTTTTTAAAAAGATTAAGCAAATATATTTATATTTCTTTGTCAACAAAATCTCAAAGAAAATGATAATTTTTTTCAGAAAAATATAAAAGGCCAACTTTAAAGAAAGGGAAAATCAAAAGAGCTCAATAAACATGAAAATAATTTATTAAAATACTATTTCTTAAACAATGGGACAAGAAACTTTTACTTGATACTTCAGTCTTTGAAGGACCATAATTCTCATGCTATATAAACAATTCCTGAGGAAAAAAAAAATAGGAAAGCTAACTAATTCATTTGATGAAACTAGTGAATATATGTAAAAAACCTTGTAAATATAATACATAAAAGAACCACAAAATAATATCATAAGTGATTATATTTTAAAATGCCACATTAAAGTTGAACAAACCAAATTCAACAACATAATAAAATAAAAAGCACATTTCTCCCTGAAGTAGTAGAGCCCATTCTTAATGGTTTAATATTGAGGACATCTATCTCCATTCTAAAATGTACCTTTCTTTTTCATGTTTCAACATCTCTGAAATTACAGTGTATTTTATAATCAAGGAAACATGACAGGATAATATTACTTGTGCTAATCTCACTATATGTTAAGAGGTCTGTAGACAAACACTGACTTCTGCTTTAAAAATACTTAGAAAGCCATGAATCATAGGATACTTTTTAATATTTTAAGAATACTATGCTCATACCAACATTTTATATCAGTTAATAATAAACTACAAAAAACATTTCCATTAAATATCAGAAATAAAACAAGAATGCCCACTCACACTGTAAAAATAATAGAACAAACAAAAGAAAGTAGTGGAATGACGATCTGATAGGAGGAGGCATACTTACCACCATTTGCACATGGTGTGATTACATGGCTAGAAAACCCTAGATAATGCATGGACAATCTTTTAGATTAATAAGAAAGTTCAGGCCGGGTACGGTGGCTCACGCCTGTAATCCCAGCACTTTGGGAGGCGGAGGCGGGTGGATCACGAGGTCAGGGTATCGACACCATCCTGGCTAACACGGTGAAACCCCGTCTCTACTGAAAATACAAAAAAATTATCCGGGCGCGGTGGCGGGCGCCTGTAGTCCCAGCTACTTAGGAGGCTCAGGCAGGAGAATGGCGGGAACCCGGGAGGCGGAGCTTGCAGTGAGCTGAGATGGCGCCACTGCACTCCAGCCTGAACGACAGAGTGAGACTCCATCTCAAAAAAAAAGAAAAAAAAGAAAAGAAAAAGAAAAGAAAAGAAAGAAAAAGAAAGTTCAGCAAAGTTGCCTTATATGAAACAAATTGGCAACGATTAGTAGATTTCCCAAATGCTAGCCATATCTTGTTAAAAAGGTATAAAGGGATTAAAATAAAAAATAAAAAAATCTCAGCAGCACAAGGAAACAGGGAAGGAAACATTGTATATGTGCAAACAATAAAGTTCTGAAAGGAAATGTACTGAAGTATTAACAATATTAATTTTGGCTGATGGAATTATGAGCACGTTTTATTTTCATTCTATTTCTCTGTGTTTTCCAAAGATTCTACAATAAAACTAGAATAGTCATAGAGAACCCAGAGAACACAGATAAGGAAAACCCGTAGATAACTTTTGTCTCTATTCCTGCCCACTCCTTCCCTCTCTCTACCTCCCTATCCATGAAAAAAAATTAAAAAGCAACCTGTATTTGTTAAAGAGAAACAAAACAAAATGACTTGTCTTCTATTCTATTCCTGGGGGATCATTAGGCACCGGGTGGCCTCCAGAGTATGGGAGGACAGCAGGACCCAATTTCAGCCTTGTGTCCCTGTCAGGTCTTCTCAGCAGGTAGGGAGCTCTGCTCAGATGATGATGTCCCCACCCATGCAGACCATGAGCTGTGAATGGGGAGGAATATGTACCAGGAATGGAGCCACCCTGATGGGTGGGCCTAGCTCCAACTGACAAGCAAACAAAGACAATTTAGCTTTCCAGGAGGTATTAGCTTACCAAGGAGGTATTAGGAACAGGTCTATTTTCTGCAGTCTGCAACATTTCACAGTGACTTTCTTATCATTGAAATTAAAGATCTACTCCTTTCACTTTGAATGCATACTCAAATCCTTAGCAAAGGCAAGAAACACTCACAGCAGGAGAGAATGAGGGATAAGAGAGTTCAGTTAGCCAAAAAGAAGCCAGTTAAGGAACCAGGAAGAAAGGAGGACACACACTTTGCATAGTTTACAGCACAAAAGAAACTTGAAGCCAGGGGCTTTCTGACCTGGCCATTTTCCCCCCTCATTCAAATTGAAAAAAACCTACTCTGTCTGGAAATCAAAAGGTTTTTAAGTCTGGAAGAGTCATTAAATATTTTCAGGTTTGAGTAATATCAATTTTTCAGGATGAAAAGACAAAAAACAGAAAAAGAAAAAAAGAGGTCTATGGTCTGATAAATTTGGAAAACTTTGTATACAATATCGTCTTTTCGGAAATTTCCAAAAATCTTAAGCATTTAAAACCTTTGAAAATTCCTTCAAGTAAAACAAAGTAATCAACCTCTTTTCTTTGTTTAACCTCTTATTTTCTAAATATCTGTGACCGCTGTTGTAGATTCGTTGATTATTGGCCATCAATGATCCCTCTTATCCTTCTATACTTAGGCCACTCCTCCCATCATGAGTTAGATTCTCCTTCCTCTACACTTAAATCTAGACCAACCATTGGACAGAAGTGATACTGTGTTTGTTCTAGGCTGTGCCCTTGGAGGCCTGACATCTGCTTCTGCTCCTTTAGAAGCCGCCTGCTGTGTTGTGAAGAAGTTTGGGCTAAATTCCTAAATGATGATGAGTCAAATGAAAGGGGGCTCTGAAGGATAAGAGGTCGCCTTGGATGTTCCAGGCCCAGCCACATTCCCAGGTTAATGTAGATACATATACAACTAGAGTCTCTCATGAGGCAGAAAAACCACCCAGCTGAACCCAGCCAATCCACAGAATGTAAGAAAACCAAATCATTGTTATTTTAAGACCTGCTTTTCATCAGGATTTATTACTCAGCAATAGATAACTGTTACAACCATGGAATTACTTTTTTGTCTTACATTTATTATCATCGGCAGATCCCACTGGGAAATGACGATATAACTCATCACCTTTATGACATACAGTTGACCCTTGAACAACATGGGTTTCAACTGTGTGGGTCCACTTACATGTGAATTTTCTTCTGCCTCTGCCACCCTGAAGACAGCAGGGGTCTACTTCCTCTTCTCTTCCTCCCCCTCCTCAGCCTACTCAATGTGAAGATGATGATGATGAAGACCTTATAATGATCCATACCACTTAATCAATATTTTATTTTCATTAGGATTTTCTTAGTAATATTTCTTTTCTCCAGCTTGCTTTACCATAATACATATCACATATTAAAATGTATTAATCGATGGTTTATGTGACAGGTAACGCTTCTGGTCAGCAGTAGGCTGTTAGTAGTTAAGATTTGGAGGAGTCAGAAGTAATACACAGGTTTTTGACTGCACCCCTAACCCCTATATTGTTCAAGCATCAACTGTATGTGAGAAATATGAAGCCCAACAGATAGGGATTGACTCACCAAGGAACACTAAGCTAGTAAGAACCAGAGCTGGGTACCTTTTTAAAGTAGAAATTTACTGAGACTCTTCTCAGGCATGAGCATTTTGCTAGGCACTGGGAATATGACAGTGAATAATTCTCAGTCTCTGCCTTTTAGGAGTTTCCAGTTTTCCATGTGTGTGGGCTCAGGAGAAGGTGGATTAGAAACTGGCAATTAGGCAGAGAGCAAAGCGTGGTGATAGAGGTGGGCACAGGGTTCTGTGGAAGGCCAGAGGACAGCCCTAAATCCCTTGATGTTTCTGGGTCAGAGATAGACTTCTGGAAGTGAGGTCCTTTCAGCTGAAACCTGAAGGATGAAGCATGCAGTGGTTTTAAAACATGCCCACTCATCCTTTGACAATCCTCCCCTCAAAAGGTAGATGAATTCCTCTCTTCTTTCCTGCATTCAATGTAGTAACTTAATTCTAACTAACCAAATGCAGCAGAAGTAATGGTGTATGATTTCCAAGACTGGGTTAAGTACTACGGCTTCTCACTTCTCTCATCACTTGCTCTGGAGAAAGCCAGCTGCCTGTTACAGACACTGAAGCAGCCTTGTGGAGGTTATGAAGAACTGAGGTCTCCTGTCAATAGCCATGTGAATGAGTCACCTTTAAACTGGATCCTCCAGCCCCAGTGAAGCCTTCAGATGGACGCTGCTCTAGTTCATGTCATGGCTGTGACCTTACAGAGAGACTCTGATGAAGAACTGCCCAACCAAGCCACACTCATGAACTCCTGACTCACAGAAACTATGAACCAACAAATGCTTATAGTTTCAAGCTGCTAAGTTTTGAGATAATTTAATAGGGAACAATAGTTAATGAATACAAATAGTGTTTAGTCACACATGAAGTGGAAAGTACTCTGTTCAATGTAGTTAGAATATACAGGCAATTGGGGAGTGGCGTGGTCTAGGCAATAGCAGACCCATCTGGCTTCTTACCCAGGTGTCTATTGTATCAGTTGTGAGCATTCTTGCACTTTAAAAAGAAAAAAAAAAACCTGACTCAAATTGGCATTAACAGTTTGTTAAAATAATCTACAATTTTATAATCTCACATAATAAGAAGTCTAATAGTAGATTCAGTTACAGGCATGGTTTTGATCAGGGTCCTAGCTCTGCTCTTCCATGGGTGGGTTCTGTCCACAAGCCTTTTTTTGTTGTTGGTGGGGGGGACAGACAGGGTTTCACTCTGTCACCCAGGCCACAGTGGAGTGGCATGATCATGGCTCACTGCAGTCTTGAACTCCTGGGCTCAAGCAACCCTCCCACCTTAGCTTTCCAAGTAGCTGGGACTGTAAACACACACCACCATACCTGGCTATTTTTTTTAAAAAAATATTTTCTGTAGAGATGGAAGACTCACTGTGTTGCCCAGACTGGTCTTGAACTCCTGGCTTCAAACAATCCTCCCACCTTGGCCTCCCAGAGTGCTGGGATTACAGGTGTGAGCCACCTTGCCCAGCCTACAAGCTGGCTTTTCTGAAGATAATAAGACAGTTCTCAGCAGTAACAAAGATCCTTGCTTGTGTCTAACAGAAGAAAAAAGATAAACTTTTCTATTATCATGGACCTTAAATACTTCCCTTCAATCATATTGGAACACCTTAGATTGCATGTTCAACTTTCTTAATTCAGCCAAATTAATTTAATGAGCAGATTGGTTTTAGCCTATCTCATCCTAGAACTGGCAAGAGAGATGAGATCCTCACTAATTAGGATACACATCCAGTGGGGCTGGGATGAGGTCAGCTTCCCTTGAGTTCCCATCACACATGTGATGGGAAGGGTATGGATTATTTTAGGAGGAACAAGGAGAATTGATGCTGGGCAAGCAATCTACACTTTCTACCACAGCTAATTTTGGTTTATTTCTGGACATTTAGAGATGTTATTCCCTGGCAGTTTTCATGTCTGGATCTACTTCTGGACTTGGCAGAGGTGTTGGTTTCAGACTCCCAGGGCTCCTGACTCTGTACCATCACCAAGCTCAGGGGAAGGATCAGGATGAGTTGAAGGAAGATACTCACCCTGAAAAGTCACCAGCCTCTTCCACTATACCCCAATAATTTTCCCAACCCAACTACTGCTGTCCATATCCTGGGCCTCAGTCTCTACCCACAAATTAGGCCTTGACCAGTTATTCTTCCAGCAGTTGACCCTGAAATGCACTGGCCCAGCTTTCCTAGAACGAGGCCTCAGACTATACCATAGGACCCCCAAGTAGACTGTGTACTTCAAGATGCTGTTAGGAAAGCTACTATTCCTTTTGAAATCTCGCCCACCAGCCCTGCCAATTGTCTGAGGTTATCAATGGAAGGAGAATATATGTGGGGGGGCTGACCCTCACCTCTCTGACTTATTATTCTTGGGACTCATTTTCCCTTCTAGGACGTTGAAATAAAGATCCTCTTGCAAACCCTAAACTGGCCTTTCATGTTCAATCTCAAGTAGGACACAGCATGTTTATTTCCTAAGGTTTATATATTCAAATACGTTTTCTCAAGAAGAAGTAGAAACACACGTAATAGATAGTTGACTTAACTACCTTCCTTTTGGGGTCTCCATACCACTGTCACCATGCCTGGCTGTCAGCCTGATTTCCTGTGGCAGATGCTACCTTTGAACTTGCCACCTCAAACATGTTCAGACCTCTACAGGCAGATCCAAGACCATAAAGCCCAGAAAGAGATGACTGTTTCCACCCAAGAGGTTTAAGACTAACCTCCAAGTTGCTGAGATGTCCTAGCTGAGGATCCATCTGTATCCTGGAAGACCGACAGTGGGAATGATCATACATCCCCTCCCCACCCTGGGAAACTCTACTTCCTACCACTAAATTGTAACTTCACTCTACGTCAGTCATTTCAACCTTGGCTGCATGTTGGAATCACCTGGAAAGCATTCCAAATTCCAAATGCCCAGGTCAAATCCCAGAATATCCAGAATAGCAGAATCTCTGGGGCTGGGGCTGGGGCTGCCTATGTATCAATATTTTTAGCCCTCTCCTTCCCTACTTACCCCACAGGTCATTCTAGTACATAGCCAAAGTTGAGAACCACTGCCTTATGCTCTTAACTGGGTAAGCATTTCCCAGCCAAATAGTGGGGCTGGGGATTTTTCATTACCAGAGATGTTCACATGGGAGGAAAGAAAATACGAGTTCCACAGGTTTACCTGGGGCTTAGCATCCGCAGATTTGTGGGCCAGGAGGCTCCTGGCTCCCAAAACCAAGCATGCAAGGCTCTGTAGCACAAACAATGTTCAGCTCTTAGGGATGTCATCTCTTCTGATTGTAGCAAAATCATCAATATTTATCCAGCATTTACTTTACACAAGCAGTGTTCTGATTTCTAGATGCCTTAGCTAATTTAAGACTCATAACATCTTATCTCACAGATGAGAAAATGTAAACACAAAGAGGTTAAGCAATTTGCCCCAGCTAATACAGCCAGTGAGTGGTGAAGTTGAGATTATAATTCAGGCATCTGACTCTGAACCCATTGCTCTTTTTTAACCTTGTTATACTAGACCATTGGTCTCAAACTCTAGGGTGCATCAAATACACTGGATTGGGTGAGTGAATATGGAGAGAGGGGAATGGGGGTTAAAATGCAGAGTCTTGAGCCCCATGCCAGGTTCTGACTCAGCAGGTCAGTTAGGCTAGGAAGTGTTACTAGTCAAGAGGGTCTTGACTGCAAGTTGTCCAGGTTCTTGGCGTTTTGAACAAAGAACTGGACAAAACACCCTGCAAAGCAAAGAAACAATGAAGCAACGAAAAAACAAAAGCAAGGATTTATTGAAAACAAAAGTACACTCCACAGTGTGGGAGCGGGCCCTGGCAGTGGCTTAAGGGCCCAGACCGAATCTTCTTAGGTCCCAATACCCCCAATAGGTTCCCCATTGACCACTTCATGCTCACCTCATGTAAATAAAGTGGGAGCCTGCAACTGGTCTGATTGGTGGTTGAAAGCAACTAATCAGAGGCTGAAGTGGAGTTACAAAGGTCACACTCTTGTGCAGACATCTGATTGGTTGCAAAAAGCAACCAATCAGAGGCTAAGGTGAAGTTACAACGTTGCCAAGGGAGACTTGGCCAGCAATCAGTCTGATTGGTTGCAGACAGCCTATTTCCCATCTGCCACGCAGAAAAGGTGGGGAGTTTGCAAAGGGAGTAGCCTCTGGTCCTTTCGTTACTTAGGTGTGGAAAGTTAGGGTTTTCTTTCAATTTAGTTCTAGGAAGTTGGCATGGAACAGCCTTAGGTTCCCTACCTCCAGACCCTCATCTCCAGTCTCAGAATCTGCATTTTTAGGAAGCTTCTTAAGTGGTTCATAAGATCCTTAGATCATGCTTTAAAAACTTAAGCTTAACATCATTAAAGCACAGGTTGTCAGCTGGAAGGTATGTTGAGGTTCATCTAAGATCACTGACCTTTTATCGTGCTCCTTTAAGCCAATTGATTTCATTCTACTTTGTATTGTTCCTTAAGACAAATACCTCTGTCTAGGAACCCTGCTTTTTGACACAAAGTCCAAATCTTCGAGGAAACCACCCTGGTCTTCTAGATTTTTTGTATTCATTCTCAAGCAGCTGCTTTCTGTTTAGTGAATAAATGGGCAAAAAACTAAATGGCCTCTGTTGGTGAGCTCTGAGAAGCATGAAAACACCACTACCTTTTGAGAAGTGTCTGTTCATACCCTTTGCCCACTTTTTGATCGGGTTGTTTGTTCTTTTTCTTGTAAATTTGTTTAAGTTTCTTGTAAATTCTGGATATGAGACCTTTGTCATATGGGTAGATTACAAAAATTTTCTCGCATTCTGTAGGTTGCCAGTTCACTCTGATGATAGGTTCTTTTGCTGCGCAGAAGTTCTTTAGCCCCTAATTAGGTCCCACTTGTCAATTTTGGTTTTTGTTGCAATTGCTTTTGGAGTTTTCATCATAAAGTCTTTCCCCTGTGTCCTGAACGGCACTGCCTAGGTTTTGTTCTAGGGTTTTTATGGTTTTGGGTTTCACATTTAAGTCTTTAATTCATCCTGAGTTAATTCGTGTGTAAGATATAAGGAAGGGGTCAAGTTTCAGTTTCCTGCATATGGCTAGCCAGTTGTTTCAGCACCATTTATTGAATAGGAGATCCTTTCCCCATTGCTTGCTTTTGTCGAGTTTGTCAAAGATCAGATTGTTGTAGATGTGTGGTGTGTTTTTCTGAGGTCTCTGTTCTGTTGCATTGGTCTAAATGTCTGTTTTGGTACAAGTACCCTGCTGTTTTGGTTACTGTAGCCCTGTAGTATAGTTTGAAGTCAGGTAGCATGATGCCTCCAGCTTTGTTCCTTTGCTTAGGATTGTCATGGCTAATGATCTTCTCTGATTCCATATGAATGCGGCCAACAAACATATGAAAAAAATAGCAACATCACTGATTAGAGAAATGCAAATCAAAACCACAATGAGATACCATCTCATGCCAGTCAGAATAGCAATTATTAAAAAGTCAAGAAACAACAGATTCCGGCAAGGCTGTGGAAAAATAGGAATGCTTTTACACTGTTGGTGGGAATGTAAATTAGTTCCACTATTGTGGAACTAATATAGTGACTCCTCAAGGATCTAGAATGAGAAATACCATTTGAACCAGCAGTCCTATTACTGGGTATGTGCCCAAAGGAATATAAATCATTCTACTATAAAGACACATACACACATATGTTTATTGCATCACTGTTTACAATGGTAAAGTCATGGAGCCAACGCAAATGCCCATCAATGATAGACTGGATAAAGAAAATGTGGTACATAAACACCATGGAATACTATGCAGCCATAAAAAATAATGAGATCATCCAGGGACATGGATGAAGCTGGAAGCCATCATCCTCAGCAAACTAACACAGAAACAGAAAACCAAACATCACATGTTCTCACTCATAAGTGGGAGTTGAACAATGAGAACACATGGACACAGGGAAGAGAACTACACACACTAGTGCCTGTTGAGGGGTGGGGGGGTGAGGGGAGGGAACTTAGAGGAAGGATCAATATGTACAGCAAACGACCATGGCACACGTATACCTATGTAACAAACCTGCATGTTCTGCACATGTATCTCCGAACTTAAAGTAAAATAAAAAAAAAAAATTAAAAAAAAATCACTATTCCACCAAGCAGTTGCTCAGTGAGGCTAGCACAGAGACACATAATGCTACTTATGTCCACAGCTTGCTGCAGCTGCATTCCCTTTCTAGGAAAGCAGTGTGTCATCCACTGCGTCTCACATGGCGATTATGTGCATTTGAATCACCTGAGGATCTGTTAAACAGCAGAGTCTGATTAGGTCTTTCTAGCCAGCTGCCAGAGGAAACGGAAGCTACTGGCTCAGGGATGGGACTTTGAGTAGCAAGGGTAGGTTTCCTTTCTAGGACAGATGGTGCTGTGTTGAGGGTTATTTTGAACATGAAAGATGAGACTCTCCTGAACATGATCATGTGAATTCAGGAGAAACAAAGGGCTGAAGCACTCTGCATAGGAAGTCAGGAACATCTGTAATTTATGGAGGCAGCTGAGAGGCAGAATGTGGATGGAGAATAGACGACAGTCGTGGCTGACATTCCCCGCATTGTTTTAAGTGCTTTGGCTATTTTAACTCACTTAATTATTACAACAACCCCGTGAAGCCTGTGCTAATATTATGCTCATTTTGTAGATGGGAACATAGGGTGATGGATAGGCTAAGTATTTTGTTCACCGTCACTGATCTGAGTAAGAATTTGCTCATAGGCATTGTAACTCTAGCAGCTGTGCTCTTAACCCAACACCACAGTGCCTCATAGAGGGGGGCCTAAGCAGTGTGGCAAAGATACCTGGTGGCCCGAGGTGAGGAAAATCCAGCAGTGATAATGCTCAGGGATTTCTAGGAAGTTGGATGCTCGTTCAGTTTTTGGGTGTTTGCCGGGCTGAGATGCACCGTAAATTTCTTCTGCTTCCTGATGCCTAAACCTATAGTACGACTCAGCTATACATATAAACTTTCATTTTGATTGCTTTGGGAAATCAAAGGAAAAGAGGCCATGCTCCAGGCTGGGTCTAGATCAGAACGCAATGGAGAGACTAGATGCAGGAGGTGAGGCATGGATGTGGAGACAATTTGAGGGAAGCAGGAAAGAGGAGTATGGTAAAGCAAGATGCTGACAACAATGACAAAGAAGTTTCCCCAGATTCTGGGGAATACTGGGAGTAGGAAATGCTGAATTTTCCATTGAAGACAGAATGAAGATACGGAGCCATTGCTATTTGAATGCCGAAGTAAAGGTGGTTCCTTGAATTTCCTGGGAACAGCAAACCTATGCAAATTCAGGATATTTCTGATTGTCCTGGTTAGGTTAGACTATGGATAGAAAGAGAGCCAGGAAGATTTTGTGTTATTGTCAAGTAGACAGATGTGGGGTTCAGGGGACTTGGGTGAAGAAAGGAGACTATTACAGAAGGCTGTAATTAGAGGCGGTAGCTTTAAACAAGTCACACGGCCCAATTTGTGCTTTTGTTCTGCTGTTTTCAGAGAGAAGTGAGCACAGTCCTGCCTGCTCTGTGGAGGATGTCATCGCTACCCCCATAGAGCTCTTGAAGCCCTAGAGTCCTCGTAAAATCTGAAGCCCTGCTGTTGCATTTGTCCAGAGCCCAGGTACTATGTAGTGCCAGGAACACTTGAGTTTTCTGGGCAGACAAGTAAACCCCTGCCACATTCACTTAGGCTGAGACCCAAGTGAGTTCCTCTGTCTGTGCGCTCCTTTTTTTGCAAGAGTTTGGGCCCAGCTGCTGCAGTCCCCATCATCTTTGAACAGTGGATTACAGTTTACAAAACTGCTTTCCACACATGCACAGACACACATCTTATTTTATTCTCATGGCAGCCCTCTGATGCAGACTGAACAGTTATTGTCTCTATTTTATGAGTAGGGAGACAAGCTCAGAGAGGTTGAGTAACTCACCAAGGACACACAGCAGCAGTATGCCAGGGTTAGCAGATCTGGGGTGCTGAAAATGAGGTTTCTTATTTCCAAGTTTCTTATTTCTATGGGTCTCAGTTTGATGCTCCCTTGAGAACGGTAAGCTTTTTTAGGCAAGAAATGTGTCTCCGGTTGCATTGGAATCACCCGTGAAGTCTTTGGGTCTGCCTGGTGCTGCTGCTCACTGAACATCTGCCTTTGTAGAGCCCAGTCTCCCAGCCATCTGCTCACCTTGACATGTCCCCAAACTTGGACCCAGCATTTACTAAGTGTGTGAGTCAAGTGCTTCTCCGGGTTCCATTGTGGTGCTTTCCATTACCCACTCAAGCCTCCCTGTTAAACAGAGACAAACGAGAAAGGTGGGAAGAGCCCCCTGCTGCTAGATCTGCATGCAGTGATCACCTCCCTCATTTTGTCAAAATATTTGTTAAGCATCTGCTGCCTACCTTGCTCTGTGCTTGGCTCCCAGGGACAGTGACAAACTAGGCTGGCACATCTCCTTCCCTCCTGGAGTTCATGGTTTAGAGGAGTAAGGCACCATCACACAGATAATTTTAGGTCATTGTGACAGGACAATAAAGAAAAAGGAGAATACAACCAGATCCAACCTCTTTTGGGGGCCAGGGGAGGCTGCCTGGAGGAGGAGGTTTCTAAGCTTCAATCTGAGAGATGAATATTCATCTGGAGTGGGGAGGAGGTGTACGGTAGGGAGAAGGAGGGGCTTGTGTAAACACCCTGAGGTGGAAAAAACCTTGGTTAAATTCAAAAACTTGAACTTCCTGGAACCAAGTAAGTGTGTGTGTGGGGGGGGGGGGGTGGGGGGGAGGGAGTGGGAACAGGATTGGGGGGACTGGAGGGAGATTGGGAGTGTTACATGATGAGGCTGAAGAGGTCCACAGGGGCCAGATAGTGCAGGGTCTTTGGCCTTTATGCTAAGGGGAGTGGGATAAAATGAAGGGTTTTGGATGAGAATAGCAGGCTCTGATTTTCACTTTCAAAAGATCTCTCTGTCACAGAGGATGACTTGCAGCTCTGGGGATACAGGCAGGGCTGGAAGCTGGAAGCGGGCTGTGGCAGTGGGTCGGGCAGCAACTGGGAGCTGGCCAGGGTGTGGCCGTGATGGTGAAAAGAAGTTGGCTGATGAAAGAGGGAGAGAGAGGAGGTGGAATGGACAAGAAGGAGATGCTTCTTGTCAAGGATGAGGTGCAGAGTTCTGGCACCAGGGGGATTGTGGCCTCTTTTCCTGGGTGGGAAAGAATGGAGCAGAGCAGCATGGGTGTTCAGGTGGGGCCGTGTTGTCTGTGAGAGGCCCACTGAGAAGCTGGAGTCTTGAGTTTGGGATGAGATGAGAGACCTGGGATAGGTCTGTCATTCTGGGAATGCCAACCCTATGGTAGAGGCTGCAATCATACAGGGTGGATGTGAGTGCGGAAAAGAGAAGGGCTAGGACAAGCCTTGAGAGACCTCTGCTGAAGGCAACAGAGAAGCACCTGCTTGAGAAGCAGAAAGAAAACCAGAGTGGGGACCTCAGTGGGCAGGGGCAAGGCAGGGCCAGGGGGCAAGAAGGGATGTTTCCAGAGGAAGAAAGTGGTGAAAGGTGCCAAATGCTCACAGCAAGTAAGATGTAGGCAGCAAGTTGTCCATGGTGGCCTGAAGGCCATTGTAGGGAGATCCTTGGGGGAGTCCATTGGCTGGCTAGGGAATGGGAGGTGGGGTGGTGGAGTTAGTGCACTGAATCAGGTTCAAGTTTGATGCTGTGATCCTGCAAACGTGCTTTCCCTTTCTGGGGCCCAGTGTTCTCACCTGAAAAATGAAGGGGTTGAGCTGTCAGCTCTAACAGACATTCTCTAATCCCAGCAAAATGGGATTATTCCCATTAGCAGCGTGTAACTATGAGAGCTTTTTAATGACATGCACTTCCACTGGCTCCTCGGGGCTGTCAAGTCTAGTGTGACAGACCAACTGGGAAATTTCCTGCTCGGCTCCACATTTCCTTCACTTGATTTCAGGTCATTGCCCCTAGCGACGTTCCTCTCTAGACTATCAAATATTCTGATTTCTGCACCTCCGGAACAGTTACTCAGTAGCATAATACTTTCCTTTTTTTTTTTTTTTGTCTTAATCCTTTGCTCCGTCTCTCTCCTCCTATGACCTTGCCAAGTACATATATGTAAAAGCCAGTACCTGAGCATTTACCCAACAATAGTTGTGTTCTAGGCACCAGTCCATGTGTGTGCACACACGGCGATGGCAGTGGTGAGGTACTGGGGCTCAGCCACAAGCGTAGAGAGTCATAGAGTCTCATGGGCTTTCAAGGGCTAGTTTTTAGGTTGAATTATTTGGAGACAATTCTGGAAAGCAGGAAAAAGAGAGAGTTTTATAATTAAAAATTAGTTTTAGGACTCTCTCAACCTATTCTGGTTTGCAGGAGCTGCCTGATAAGAATAATCTAAAAAAAGAAATTAGTTTTAAGTGATGCCTTCTGCCAGTTCAGTTTAGCAGGAAGTTGTTTAGTAGCATCAGGGCATCCAGAGATGGAGGAGACATCAAAAATCACCCTTTCTATTTGTATTTCGTCTTGCATTGTCCAGTGAGGTAAACTGGGTCCCAGTCAGTTAAGCAAGTTACCTAGCTAATTGATAACATTACCGACAATATAAGATTTGTGCATGGGGCTCCTACTGCCTTCTCTCAACACAACAGAGCATTGACTATGCGCTCAACACTGGGTTGGGCACCATGGAATGCAGGCAACCTTGACCTCCATCGAATCTGGTTGGGGAGCCAAAAGGAAACACTTGTAGAACAATTGAGAGCTGTATTTACAGATGACCCTTGATTTACAATGAGGTTACATCTCCATAATCCTATTGTAAGTTGAAAACATGGTAAGTCAAAAATGGATTTAATACACCTAAGCAACCAAACATCATAGCTTAGCCTACTCTACCTTAAACATGCTCAGAATACATACATTAGCCTACAGTTGGGCAAAATGATCTAACACAAATACTACTTTATAATAAAGTGTTGAATAACTCATGTAATTTGTTGAATATGATACTGAAAGTGAAAAAGAATGGTTTTGCACCATTGCAAGGTAAAAAACTCATGTCAGGATGATATGTGTATTCATTATATGTTAAGTACAAAAATGCTGTAGAAAGAAAGGCATCCTGTGGGTCTTGAAGCCCCGAATTTTCAAACAGAAAGGATGAAGAAAGGGGCAGAGGGGCTCTAAGTTGAGAGGTATGAACCGCAATGGGGCCAGGTGAGTGGTTGGGATGGTCTCATTAGACCAGAGACAATGTGTGAGGAGAAAACAGGGAGAGATGGAAGAACTGGAAATGTGGGATCAGGTTAGAGGGAGATCTGATGTGGCAGGCAAACCAAGAGATATTACAGAAAAATAGCCTGCTTACGAATTTTTTTGTGCATATTATATACATTATTATATATATTATATGTACAGAGATATATGTATATATAAATGTGTATATACATGTATACACATTATATGTTATATACAATATAATATATAGTATTATATATAATATATATTATTTATATATCATTTATATATGTGTATATATAATATACATGTATATTATACATGTATACATACATATAATATACATATAATATACATGTATATTATATATACACACATATAAATATATACATATTCCATTCCTGCAACAGAGCTCTTTGGGAATTGTCCACCTTGCTGCTCCCTTCTTCCCTTCTTCCCTGGAGATAGAATCAGGCTCAACAAGGGTCTACAGTCCCCTGCCTGGTGTGGGGAAGAGGTAAAGCTAAGTGGTCAAGATGATGTGAGCAAGATAGCCCTGGAAGAGAGCTTCTGTGGCAGGTTGAGAGGCTCCCAGGTGTTGGAGACCACATACTGAATCCTTGTAAAGAGTTGGGAGGAAGTGAAATTCTACTTTAGAGAGGTCATTTTGCGTGTCCCTAATTTAAATTAGGCTGTGCAATTTATCTATCCTTTGCTTAGCATCTTTCTCTTTTTTTTTTTTTGAGACCGAGTCTCGCTCTTTTACCCAGGCTGAAGTGCAATGGCGTGATCTCAGCTCACTGCAGCCTCTGCCTCCCAGATTCAAGCAATTCTCCCTGCCTCAGGCTCCTGAGCATCTGGGGTTACAGGTGCCCACCACAACGCGCAGCTAAGTTTTATATTTTTTAGTAGAGATGGGGTTTTGCCATGTTGACCAAGCTGGTCTTGAACTCCTGACCTCAGGTGATCTGCCCGCCTCGACCTCCCAAAGTGCTGGGATTATAGACGTGAGCCACCACGCCCGGCCTAACATCTTTAATTTGTTCCCCAAAACATTATCTCTAAGAGAAAAGCTATTGAATGAAGGAAATATTTCCATTATTATAGTAGGAAACATTATGGGACATTTCATCTCAACAATTTTCACAAATGGAAAAATATATCAACTAAACAATGAAAATAAATTTTAGTAGTCAGAACAATTTGAAAGTAAATAAATGATTTTTATTCATGAAGCGAAGAATTATTGTACTCACCAAAGAAAGAATAAATGTCTTGATGGTAGGTGATGGTGGAGGCCAGGGAGTCATTCTTTAGAAAATGCTTTCTCTTTTTCTGCACCATTTCTCTAGATATTTTATAACTCTTTTATAACTATTGGGCAACTGTGGTTATACTCAAGCCGCGCTTTAAAAAAAGTAATAGCACAGAAAAACACCTTTAAACAAAATAAAAATTAATTATGCCAGTGCATTGAAGCACGTGGAAATAACATGCTCTTAACAGACTGAAAAGTTACAGAAGATACTACCTCTTTGTCTTGCCTGCATGGTGTATATAAAGCAAAATGCTTTGGGTTTATTCAAACATGGATGCAAATTTGTCTCTGATGATATTCTTTAACTAGAAACTGCAGTGTCAAGTAAATTGGTGAGCGAGTTTTTGCCTGAAACCACAATGTCAAAATTTCACTTCTTATACTGTATTTATTTAGGATGTTGTGGGGTAAACAACTTGTTACGCTGAATCGAAAGGAGGTGTTTTCTGAAAAATTATAAGAGCCCTTGTGGTGACAAGTCCTTAAAAGGGAAGTAGGGAATAGAGTAAACTAGACTGTTATTTCCAAGTTTTTGCCTATGAGGTTTCCTCTGCCCAGGACAACTTCTTTCTCCTTTTTCGCCTGACAAACTTGTATTCAACTTTTCAGGATTAACTCAGATGTCAGATTCCATAGGGGAAGCTTCTTGGGTCTGCCCCTCATTGCCTTCACCCTCTTGATTTCGTCCAGTACTTTGTCCTCTACGCTCCTGGAGTCCCCGAGTTTCCAACTGTCACAACACAGCGATCCACTTTCATGACTGTGGTCTGTTTTCCTCTATACATTTCATGCAAGTGGTTACTGTGGATACATTCAGTGTCAGTGGTCCCTGGCACAGTGACTGGTACAGAGGAGGCATTTAGTAAATTTGAATCAGTTAATGTGTACTCACCAAAGAAAGAATAAATGTCTTGATGGTAGGTGATGGTGGAGGCCAGGGAGTCATTCTTTAGAAAATGCTTTCTCCTTTTCTGCACCATTTCTCTAGATATTTTATAACTCTTTTATAACTATTGGGCAACTGTAGTTATACTCAAGCCGCACTTAATGTGTGTACAATTTGTTCAGGAAGGAATTAAGAAGTCCATTTTCAACTTGGTGGGAAGTGTGTTAGTGCTGTTAGTGCTGTAGTAAATAATCCCCAAATCTCAGTGTTTTACAGGGTCCATTCCTCATTTTCTTTAATGTGGGTTATGGGTAGACTAAGAATCTGAGTCAAGCTGTGTGCAAATGAGGACTGGTCTCATGTGTCTCCTCATTTGGGATCCTGTTCTTAAGGCAGAAGACAGTTATTCCTAGTTAAGCCAAAAGACATCACTGGATTAAAAGCTTTGGCTTAGACATGGATTGGGAAGTATACTCTGCTTACAGGGGGACACTGGACAAATCCCATTTAAATGAAATGGAGAAATAGTCTCTCATAGAAGGGAGAGATGGTTAGTTGTAAATAACAATGTAATAATGTTATATTAACCAGGGAGAACAATATTATTATATTGTTAAATAGCAATGTTATATACAGGAACTTTGTCTTTTGTTACCCACTTTAAAAAATACCAGCTTTGCATAGGCGCAATGGCTTATGCCTATAATCCCAGCACTTTGGGAGGCTGAGGCGGGTGGATCACTTGAGGCCAGGAGTTTGAGACCAGCCTGGCCAATATGGTGAAACCTGGACTTTACTAAAATACAAAAATTAGCCAGAATTGGTGGTGCACACCTGTAATCTCAGCTACTTGGGAGGCTGAGGCAGAAGAATCGCTTGAACCCAGGAGGCAGAGGTTGCAGTGAGCCAAGACGGGGCCGCTACACCCCAGCCTGAGCGACAGAGCAAGGCTCTGTCTCCAAAAATAAAACAAAATAAAATATTGGCTTTATTGAGGTATAATTAACATATAGTAAACTGCAGGCATTCAAAATGTAGAATTTGATACGTTTAGTACATTTTTCACCTGTGAAACTATCATAACAATTTAGATCAGTGGTAGAGAAACTATAGCTTGTAGGCCAAACATAGTCTACCGCATGTTTTTGCAAATAAAGCTGTATTAGAACATAGTTATGGCCATTTGTTTGTTTATTGTTTATGACTGCTTTTGCTCTACAGTGGTAGAGTTGAGGAGTTGTGACAGAACATATAGTCGCAAAGCCAAAACTGTTTACTATCTGGCCTTTAAAAGAAAAACATTTGACAACCTTGATCTAGATAATGAACATATGCATTACTCTTAAAATTTCTTTGTATTTCTTTTAATTCCCCCTTTCTATCTCTTTCCACAACCCTTCCAACCAGGTAACCACTGGTCTTCTTTCTGTCACTATTCATTTGTTTGCCTTTCTTTTGTATTTTCACCAGCAGTGATTAAGAGTTCCAGTTCCTTCACATCCTTACCAACATTTGGTGTGTTCCCTCTTTATGGTTTTAGCATTCTGATAAAGGTGTAGTGGTATCTCATTGTTTTAAATTGCATTTCTTAATGACTAATGATACTGTCTTTGTTTGCTTGGGCTGCCATAACAAGATATCATAGACTCGGTGGCTTAAACAACAGACATTCATTTTCTCACAGTTCTGGGGGTTGGAAGTTCATGATCAGGGTGCCAGCATAGTCAAGCTCCGGTGAAAGCTTTCTTCCTGGCTTGTAGATGGCTGCCTTCTCATTTGGTCCTCATATGGGCTTTATACCGTGTGTACATGTGGGTGACAGAAGGAGGGAGGAGAAGAGACAGATGGAAGGGAATAGGAAAAGAGAGCTCCCTTGCTTTAATTATTAAGGCACTAATCCAATCATGAGGGTTCCACTCTCATCACCTAATCTAATTACCTTGCAAAAGCTCAATGTTGAGGATTAGGGCTTAAATATACGAATTTTAGGAGGATACAAACATTCCTACATAACAGATATTAAGATTTTATGTGCTTATTTACCATTTATATATCTTCTTTGGTGAACTGTATGTTCAAATTGGAAATGTAATTTATTATTAATATTTTTTACATGTGGATATCCAGTTGTCTCAGCACGATTTGATCTCAATTGCCTTTGAAATTTTGTTCTAATTGTCCCAATATGTATGAGTCTATTTCCAATCTCTCTTTTCTGTTCTGTTTACGCAGTTTTGGTATGCATTACAACCCATTTTCTTGGTTACTGTAGCTTTGTAATAAGCCTGGAAATCAAATAATGTTAGTAATCCAACATTTTTTTTAATCGAAGTTCTTTTGACAACTTTGATAAAAACTTTGTTGTTTTGGCAAAGTTGTATTTGCATTTCAATAACAATTTTAGAATTGCATTGTCAAGTTTTGTAAAAAGTCACCAGTAGATTTTTTTGTTTTAAAAATTGGCAAAGTAATTTTAAATTTTATTCAGAAATGCAAGAGACATAGAAGAGCCCAAACAACTTTGATAAGGAAGAAGAAAGTTAGAGGAATAACACTGCCAGATTTAAGGGCTTACTATAATAGTGTAACAAACAAGACATTGTAGTGCTTGTATAAAGATAGACATAGTGCAATAGGACAGAATGGAGAGCTTATAAATAGACATACATATATTTGAATAATTAATTTTCAACAAATATATCAAGTCAACAGAGAAAGTATAGTTTTAAACAAATGGGCCTATAAGAACTGCATAACCATAAGGAAAATTTCAACCCCAGTATCATACCATTTACTGAAATAAACTTGAAATGAATCAGATCTAACTACAAAAGTTAAAACTTTAAAACTTCCAGAAGAAAATATGAAGCATAATCTTCACAATCTTTCAGGAAAATATGTACAATGCATATATATGTCAAATGACTTGTGTCTAGAGAATATAAAGAACTTTTAAAGCTCAATATGGAGACAACAAACAACCCAATAAAAATGGACATGCATTGCGGGTGGGAGTATGAAATAGTACAATTAGTTCAGAAAACAGATTTTCAGTTTCCTATAAAATTGAATATATATTTGCTATACAGTTCCATTTCTAGTATCTGCCCAACAGAAATAAAAACACGTGTCTATGCTGAGACTTATACAAGACTGTTGACTATTGCTTTGTCATAAGAGCCCCTAACTGGAAACACCCCAAATGTCCATCAACAAATTTAATGGATATACAAATTATGGTACATCCATACAATGGAATACTACTCTCAATTAAAAGGAAACAAACCCCTGATGCACACAGCAACACGGATAAAATGTTTTGTTGTGCAAAAGAAGCCAGGTATAAAAGAACCCATACTGCCTGATTCCATTCATGCAAGCGTCTAGAACAGAAAAAGAAGAAAAGAAAAGAAAGAAGTGACTGACTGGTTCTGGGGAAGGATTCACCAACAGACCTAGCGTATCTGGCCCATATGAATCCAAAGTTAATAGTTATATGGAATGTGCCTTTTCATTGCCTTTTTATGTTGGAAAACAGGCGCTGTTATATTGGACCATGAAGATGAGGGGCTCATCCTGCTAGACATAGCAGGTAGTGAGTTGAAAGGATCCCAGTCCCTAAGGGTTCCATGCAGCATAGCTGCCTGCTTACCTCTGGATCTCTATGTTAGATAAAGTGAGAAATAACCTGCATTGTTAACGTTACTATTATTTAATCGCTTAACTTAAACTTACCTAATATAATAATCTAAAAATCTCCAAACAAAATCCAAACCATTATTTAGCCTTGCATTCTACTTTTGTTGAGCACCTTCTGTGTATTAGATGTTATGTTTCCATAAATGCTTTCTATTGATTAGTGTTCAATCCAAAGAAGTACATGGAATTCTCATGCCATTAATAAATGTCTCTGCATCTCATTCCTACCTTGTGTTAAGGTCTAATACCAACTTGGCTGCAGTTACTAGCAAAAACCTTTTAGAGATTAGATTGCCAAAGTAGGAAACCTCATTCTGTCCTTGATTCAAAGAGCACACCAAACCCAATGTGAGTGTGTTGTTCAGAATTTAGAAACCTATCTTTGTTGCTTTGAGTACTATGACACACAAGAATAACTTGTAAAAAACATGTCAGAGAAGCTATGTGTTGTATATGGAAAGTTCAACTGGGACTGAGAAAGCTCACAAAGCTTTTCAGGGTCATGACTGGTCTCTGCATTGGGTTGACTAGTGTCTACCAAAACTTCATGTCTCAGAATGTGATTTTCTTTGGAAAGAGGGTCCTTGCAGATGAGGTCATACTGGATTGGGTGGACCTTGAATCCAGTGATTGGTGTTCTTATACAGAGAGATGTAGAAATACAGAGACTCAGATACATTCAGGGAATAACGCCATGTGTTGAAGAAGGCAGAGATTGGAGCACTGCAGCTACAAGCTGAGGGACACTCAGGATTGCTGGCAGCCAGCAGAAGATAGAAGGAGCAATGGAGGACTGGAGCAATGGAGGAGCAAAGTCCAAAGTTGGGGACTTCTCTAGAGCAGCGGTCCCCAACCATTTTGGCACCAGGGACTAGTTTCCTGGAAGACAGTTTTTCCACAGATGCTGTTGGGAGTAGTGGATGGCTTTGGGTGGATTTCCTGCAACTAGACAGTCCCATCTGGGGATGATGGGAGAGAGCGACACCAGAAGTGTGTTACTTATGTCCAGTCTACTTCATAATCTCATTTTAATTGCTATCATTGTGGAAAACCCTGCTTCACAAAGATAGGATGTTAGAAATGGAAGCAGGCTTTTCAGTGCTTTGTGGCAATTTCAGGATATTCTGCCTTGACTTGAATCTGGAGCATATGGAGATTTGAAGTTGTCTCAAACATATTTTTAAGGTCACCAGATGCAGCTGTATAATTGAAGGACATCGATTCACTTGCCATTATAAAGCCTACCACCAGATGCAGCTTAATTGTCATTTGCCACTCACTGACAGAGTTTTGATATAAGTCTGCATGCAATTTATTTATTATGGTCTCTGTGCAGTCAAACCCCTTTGCTAATGTTAATCTGCATTTGCAGCCTCTCCCCAGCACTAGCATCACCACCTCAGCTCCACCTCAGATCATCAGACATTAGATTCTCATAAGGAGTGCACAACCTAGATCCCTCACGGGTGCTCACAATAGGGTTTGCGCTCCTTTGAGAATTTAATGCCACCCCTGTTCTGACAGGAGGCAGAACTCACGTGGTAATGCGAGCTATAGGAGCATCCACAGATACATTTACAAATACGGATGAAACTTCGCTTCTCACCTGTGCTCACCTCCTGCTGTGAGGCCTGGTTCCTAACAGGCAGTGGACAGGCTCCAGGGAGCCCTGTCCTAGAGCCTCCCGAGGGAGCATGGCTCTGCTGACACCTTGGTGTTAGATTCCTAGCCTCCAGAACTATTAAAAAACATTGCTGTTATTTTAAGCCACCTAGTTTGCGTTAATTTGTTATGGCAGCCCTGGGAAACTAACGCAGTCTCCAACATTTCAAATCACCTTTTCTTTGTTTTTTGACAATCACCTTTTTTTTTTTGAGACGGAGTCTTGCTCTGTCGCCCAGGCTGGAGTGCAGTGGCTGGATCTCAGCTCACTGCAAGCTCCGCCTCCCGGGTTTACGCCATTCTCCTGCCTCAGCCTCCGGAGTAGCTGGGACTACAGGCGCCCGCCACCTCGCCTGGCTAGTTTTTTGTATTTTTAGCAGAGACGGGGTTTCACTGTGTTAGCCAGGATGGTCTCGATCTCCTGACCTCGTGATCCGCCCGTCTCAGCCTCCCAAAGTGCTGGGATTACAGGCTTGAGCCACCGCGCCCAGCTTGTTTTGGTGACATTCCTTACATGATTCTGTCTCACCTTGGATGTTTGTTTGTTCACACCCAATTCCTTGAATCAGGTATTATTCTAAATTTCATTTTTCTAAAATTTTCATTTCACTCTGATGCATAAAAATTGCTGTGTAACTCTACCTTTTACTGAATGAATATATAACCTGAATTTTCTTGCTTTAGCGAAGCAGGCCAAATCGGTCCTTTCATCTGGGTAACTGAAGAAGGTTTGTAGACCCTCTCTTGTCAGTGTGATGCAGGAGGAACAGTATCTTGTGGAACTCATGTTTAAGATGACACCAGGGTCTTCCACAGCCCTGGATGGTGTCTGATTCTGTTGAAATGACACTTCTCAGCCCAGCCCATCTGTTATGCTTCATGCAACCTGAATTGACAACATTGCAACATAGACTTGCAAGCACTTCTCCAAAACACTTCAAATTTCCTGTGATGCAAATCCCTTTAGCTTAATAAAGCTATAGCAGAAATAAAGACATCCAAAAGTCCTCAGAACTTCCTAAGACACTGTCAAGATGAGTTGAAAGGCCACTGGTAGTCATTCAGTCAGACTGCCCTATTTGCAAATAAGTGGGGTAAGTCGAAAGCTTTTTTTTTTTTTTTTTTTTTTTTTTTTTTGATATTCAGCTAGAAACTCTTTATGCTGCTCACTCTGAACACAAAGGAAAACTATGGACCACTTTGCAATTGTACAGGGCAACCCAATTGTGAATCAGGAGATATCCCCACACGGGCTGTAGGAGAAAACTGCTACAGTCTATGGAATGTTTCCAGATGTTAAAATAATTGATGATATTCTAAAAACAAACACCAGTGGTTACATTTGGTTTCAACATTTTTGTTTTATTTTCTGTAATGGTTGACTTTCCTCAATGAGTGATTTCCATTTCTCCAGGATGCGTAACACTTACCTCTGAAGGTGTGATCTCCCAACACTTCATTCCCTGGATAAGTTTCTTTTTAACAAGCTAAAACAGACATAACTAGGGCACTGTTTCAGGCTGAGATGACAAATGTGGAACTGAAGAATATCGAAAGCCCTTCAAGAATTGGTTTGGTAAAAGACAGTGCTATATAATGAAACCAAACGCACGGATCGGAATTTTAAAAGAAATCCTAGTGTGAAGATAAAAGGACATGAAAGATAATAAATGTTGAAATGATACACCACCTAATGGTATCCTGTCAAGGAAGAAAGATAATATGATAACTTACAGAGCATCCCTGAGTCTCTATAGGTACTTGACCTACAGTTTGCAGGGAAACAATCTTTTTGTTTCATCTGGCTCATATTAAAAATAGGAAAAACAAAACCAGCATTTTTTTCCCTCCACTCTCACACAGATGGTGAAAAAATCCATGCAATTTTTAACTGTCTGAAATTCTTTAAAGCAATATAAGACAGAAAGAATTATTAAATCACTTTTCCATTTCATATAATGAAAAACTGCACTAGCACAGAGGGGCTGGGACCATCAATTCTGGAGCAAGTGGGAGCTCCAATTGGTCTTGCAGGCAATCAATCACCTGGCGGTCCTGGGACCCTGTCTCAGAAGCCATCTTGCTGTAGGAAAAAGAAATTTAGAAAATAATAAGACTGAAGTCAAACTGTTCATTAGCATTTATATAATTCAATTTTGAGATTTTCTTAGTATATAATTTACATACATGACATACATGTGGATGTTTGGAGATATATCCACATACATTTACCCATTTATTCTTTTATTTATTATTTTATTTATTAATTTGTTTATTTGCTCATAAAAAAATACTAAGTGATTAGGCATCAGGGGTCTAAAGACATACCAGGTTTGGGCCCTCTCCTTAAACTCAAAATCCACTGAGGCAAAGATGGGCAAATAAATGACTATAATGTATCCTGATAAATGTGTAATCATTGTTATATATATTTGACCATTTCCAGGTACTCTGGGCCCAAATTCAGAGACTGTTAGTCAGCTGGGATTTGTCTTACTTCTTCCGTTAACTTAGGATTTCAGGGAGTGACAAGCTCTTTTAGTTTTTATTTACTTCTGCATTTGGACTTGCCTCCAATACCAAGGATATTTGATGGCACTTATGGTACCAAATTTTCAATATTTGAGTGGATCTGGATAAGAGAAGCATTTTGCTCTTTGAGGGAGAACCTTGCTAGAAGGACTTACCGAGAGCAATGGGTCATCACAGCCTGTAGATTCGTTGAGTCCCTTGCTACCAGTCTCTAGGTGCAGCAGGCATTCCCTGCTGACAAGGCTCCTCTTTCTAGGATTGATATCTGGTTGGGGAAACTGGATGGGTATCTATAACTACCTACCCACATATAAATCATCACTTTATAGTGTCTCAGTTTCCCCATAAATAAAATGGAGTTGATGCTAATGGGGAGTCAGTGGGAAACAAAGAACAGTGTCTGGCACGTAGTAAGACTGTGAAAGTGTTAGCCATCACTATAGATATTGCTATTCAAACCTGACTTGTGGGCGCTGAACATGCTAATGAAGGCACAACCAGAAAAAGGCCATCAGATTTATGTTTCTTTTTACTTTTTTACTTTTTATTTTTATTTTTTGTTTGAGGCAAAGTCTCGCTCTGTCATCCAAACTGGAGTACACTGGTGCAATCTCAACTTACTGCAACCTCTGCCTCCCAGGTTCAAGCGATTATTCTGCCTCAGCCTCCTGAGTAGCTGGGACCATAGGCTTGCACCACCATGCCTGGCTAATTTTTTTGTGCTTTTGTAGAGATGTGGTTTTGCCATGTTGCCCAGGCTGGTCTTGAACTCCTGAGCTCAGGCAATTCGCCTTCCTAGGCTTCCCAAAGTGCTGGGATGAATAGGTGTGAACCACCGCACCCAGCCAGCAGTGGAGATTTCTATCAGGCCTCCTTTCACATGCACAGGCCTTGATGCCCTATGTGTCTTCTATTGGAATTTGTGTTTCCCAGGACAGGAGTGATTTTGCTCTTGTCTCTTACTGAGCTCCCTGAAGGTGGAGCCTGAACCAGAAGCCTAACTCTTCTTTAATCTTATAGTTAAGAAACAGTAACTAGAAGGAGGTTGCTGACTGGTTATCCTTCCTGTGGGAAGGATAGGGTTGGAGTTCAAACAAGAGGAAGTTTCTTTAGCAAAAGGTGATATGAGGAGGTTAAATCAAGGTAGGCTTAGGGGGAGAGCTCAGAATATGGAAGAAGTCTGTTGCTTGGCATGGCATGGCAGCATGTGTTCAGGGGGCAGGAGCATGATTAGATGAATCCTCAGTGTCTCCTTTTCAAGCTTTCCTACGGAGCTTTCCTCACTATTGTGGCAAATGGTGCTATGAAATTTTTGCTAGAGGGAGGTTATGTATTTTTTCTCCCCCAACTTCCTTGACACAGACCCACATAAAAGCTGTATCAACAAACAGAAAAGTAGCATCTGCTGCTTAAAGAATTTGGAGCCATTTCTGCACTCTAGGTTAGGGTGAAGTGGAGGAGTGTGCTGTAGAAGGGTGTTCTTGGCAAAGGGAAGACTTCTATTTTGTTTGGGAAAATGACCATTGCGGGGATGCTAGGTGATAGCAGGGTTAGTCCCTGAGCTTTTTCTAGAATGGCAAGAGTTACAGTGATAAAGAAATGCATTATTCTGCATGCTAGTTATAGGGTAGCCTGCTCAAGCAGACTGTTTTCTGAATTTACAGTGATTTTAGGGCTTCTCTTAGAGATCAGGAGCCTAGATTTTGTGATTCTGGAACTGACAAGGGAAAAGGGGAGAAAAGTCGTGCAATTGGGAACAGATTCTGCAACATGAAGGCATGAGAGGCTAAGAAGAGAGAGACAGGCTGCAGGATTCCTTGTGGAAATGCATGGGACGGGAGACTTTAGAGACAGAGCTGCCATGTCTCCTCTTAACACCCAAGCCTGCAGGAAAGTGGTGTTAAATGAGAGGGACTCTTAAGATTGAAGAGGTTGAAGAACATGCTGTTAATAAGTGGAGACTTAGGTCCTTTATTTGGTTATTAAAGAGAAGGGTATTTCAGAGGATTGCCAGCCTGCTGGACACTTGGGTATATGGGGCTAGACCACTGCTAAAATGGTCTGAGCCATACAGTTCTTTACATAGAGAGGAAGGCAGGCACCCAGGAGGCTGTGCCAGAGCCTAGCTTGGTGGGAAGCAGTGTCCACCACATGATGGGGACCCATGCATCAGGGTTATTTTTTTTTTTTTTTTGAGATGGAGTCTCGCTGTGTCGCCCGGACTGGAGTGCAGTGGCCGGATCTCAGCTCACTGCAAGCTCCGCCTCCCTGGTTCACGCCATTCTCCTGCCTCAGCCTCCCGGGTAGCTGGGACTACAGGCGCCCGCCACCTCGCCCGGCTAGTTTTTTGTATTTTTTTTAGTAGAGACGGGGTTTCACCATGTTAGCCAGGATGGTCTCGATCTCCTGACCTCGTGATCCGCCCGTCTCGGCCTCCCAAAGTGCTGGGATTACAGGCTTGAGCCACCGCGCCCGGCCGCATCAGGGTTGTTAACTTGGTAGCCTGCTTTCCAGGGTAGTGGTAGTGGGGATATTTCTTAGAAACCACACTGTGTTCTGGAAGAGACCTCAAGGGCAGATATCTCACCAGACCCTCTTTTCGGGAAGTTAATCACCCTAAGGGGGTCCTAGGAAGGCATACATGATGCTCTTTCCTCTCAAATGAACACTTACATCTAAAATGCTAACCACTGGTTAATTCAAAAGTGTCCTATTCATCCTTTCAACACACATGTGATGAACACCTACTATGTGCCGGACATTGGGGGTGCAGAGATGACAAGATGCCATCATTCTCCTTGAGGAGGTCTGATGCTGCCCCAGAGGGTCTAAACTGTAACTGGAAGAAGGCCGGGTGAGATGGGGGCACAGCGGGAGATGCAGGGGCTGGGGTCAGGGAAGGCTCATTGAATCTCCAAGGAGGGTAGGAAAGAGCCAGCTGGAGGAGTGTGTAGCCCTCATTGGATGCAAGAAAAAGGAAAGAATGTGGGGATGAGGAGGAACTCCTAGCCCAGCAAGCTCCCTGTGCAAAGGCAAGAAAGGAGGCAGGCTGGATGAGTCCCTACAAGGGCCATTTCTCTTCCAGATTTTCTTGAGCTCCCCAGTCTCTTTCTCAGGAACTCCTCACCACCAGCCTGGCCTACTGTGAAATGCATGTGCCGTCTCTGGCTGCCTCTATCTGGCACACGGAGCTCAGGGGGACAAATAATATCAAGAGCCAGGGCTGTGCTGGAGAGATCTGGAGAAGCCCTGCGCATGGCCAGTGTTCAGACTCCAAGGCAGGGCAGCTTTCTGTGCCTATTGTCCCGGGGTGCTGAGGAGTCACTAATCCGCAACAATTGTGTGGGCTTCACACCTGCCTACAGCTCTGCCACTGCTGCAGTGTGATTGTGTTCTCGGGGCCTCAGAGCGCCCAAGACACAGGTAGGAGCAGAATATTTCTGCCTTTGCAAAGATAATAACCCAAAGGAGGGGATTTCACAGCTCTTTGAATTGAGTTACATGTTTCCTCTGGTTATTTTTTCTTAGTTTCCTAATATAACGCATTTGCTATTGAGTAAATATCGATTCTGTTGCAGTCAGCATTAGTGGCAGAAGATGCCAAAAAATAATCAGCCAGCTAATCTGGTTTGCTTTCCAGGATGAAGGTGAATGTGGTGTGGTCCTTGTTAGGATGGGGGTGATGTCCACACCACAGACAATTCAATCAACGCATCTGTAATGACTAAGTTCATTTCAACCCCTTTTTAAATAGACACATTCTCCCTGAATGATACTAGTGTTTGAGTGGTGCTAAATCAGTCTGTTGTTTAAATCTACATCCTAGTAGCAGAAAGTAGGAGCTTGCTCCCCTTCTGTTTTTTATTTTTATTATTTTTATTTTTTTGCGGGATGAGGCTGGCTGTAAATTGAATTGCAATAAGATTATTTGGTGATGCAATAAAATCCTCATGAGTTAAAATACCACTAATGTTGAAGTACTGGTAATTTTGACCAAGGCTTAGCTCTATCTACACAAAGGAGAATTTATTAAAATTTTACAATCAAGTTGACAAGGGTTCTGAGCCTGTTACTTTCAAGTTCTTCAGTCAGTGCAATGATGATTGATATGTCATTTTCCAGAATCATGGGATCTAAGGTCTTTAGGTTTGACCAGTCCCCCTTAAGTCTCTGCATTTCCTCCAAATGCCCACCCTGTCTTGGATACTCCAGGGAAGGAAGCACACTAGTCTCAAGGCAGTCGACTATTTGGATAGCTCCAACAGAAAGTACTTCCCTCGCAGAGCCAAAATTGTTTCCTTACTTTTAGCGGTGGGCCATAAAAACAAGCCTAATTATTCTTCCAGATATTTGTAGGCATAAATATTTGAGTGCTTTTTTTTTTTTTTTGAGACGGAATCTCGCTCTGTCGCCCAGGCTGGAGTGCAGTGGCCGGATCTCAGCTCACTGCAAGCTCTGCCTCCCGGGTTCCCGCCATTCTCCTGCCTCAGCCTCCCGAGTAGCTGGGACTACAGGCGCCCGCCACCTCACCCGGCCAGTTTTTTGTATTTTTTTTTTTTGGTAGAGATGGAGTTTCACCGTGTTAGCCAGGATGGTCTCGATCTCCTGACCTCGTGATCCACCCGCCTCGGCCTCCCAAAGTGCTGGGATTACAGGCTTGAGCCACCGCACCCGGCCTTGAGTGCTTTTATTTGCACTAAGAATCCAGGATCTCAGAATCTCACGGAAAAGATCGTAAAAGTCAATAATTACAACCTCTTCCTTCCCTTTCCCAACTCCAAGCTAATGCCTAAATTGCTGCTTTCACGTCCCATCCAATATTCCTCTAGCCTGTGATTTCAAGCAGTGTTGAAGAACTCACTACCAAATGGTGTTTCTTCAAAGATTTCTTTGACTTAGACAAGCCTTTAGTGTAGATGGATCCTCCCCTGAATTTATTAGAATTAGAGAGGTAGAATATGACTGATTTGGAGGTGAAAGGATAAAAATCAGTTCTAGAATGTTCTATGGTGGTGTTTGCCATACAAGGCTGAACCTCCTTGAGGATTCCCTGGAGGAGAATGTGTCTGAATACGTAAATAAATAAACCTGTAACAACTAGATGGAGCTATCTATCAGACCCTTGTTAATCCAGGAAGGCAGGGCTAACACCCTCACTACTGTTTGGGGCAATTGCTATGGGCTTTCCCTTCAGCCCTATCTCATCCCAACCTCTTTCTCCCATCCACTTGGCAAACAAATTTCACCAGATTTCAATTTCTCCCATTCCAAGTTGCCAATTTTTATCTCTGAAGTTGACTTTGCTTCTTGCCTTTGATGCCGTGCATCTCTTGGTCCTTGATCCCTGAATGTGGCCTACCCATTCCTCCCGCTCCAGCACCTCCTGTTATTTTAGCTGGGATCTCCCTGTTCCAGCTGTACGCCTCCAAACCAAGGAGGCAGTGTCCAGCTGGGGCGGAGCCTGGCTCCCTGTGAAAGGAGGGATTTGAGCAGTCACACACATGTTCCCATGGTCTGTTGCCAACATAGGAGTGCAGGAGGGCACTTGAGGCCTCAGTCTTAACGCTGGCAGGGAGTAGGTGTGTGTGCCAGGTGACCCCCTGAGGGTCCCTGCTGCTCCACACTTTCTATGGAAACCACTTTGTCCATTGGTCACTCAGGAATGCACCTTAGCAAAAAAACCGGGATGGGGCAAGGCCCAGTCCAGCAGATGTGGTTCAGAATGAGACCCTTTAGGATGTCTGACTAAACGAGTGGAGTTTGACATTTGTACCATAGGCTAGATTTTTACCAATATACCTTCATGTCCATCATCTTAAAAACAATCTCAAAATGCAGGCTCCTAGAATTTAAAAAATCTGTGTGGGAGTGTGCACACATCATTAACGAAAAATGGGAAAAAGGAAGTTTCACACATGTTTACTTCCAGTAATACGTAGCATTATTTTCTAATTTACTCTTGATAAAATCACTGAGATTTATAGCCCAGTTTAGATGACTTGTATCGTCTTTAAGCTTTTCTATAGTCTGTTTATACCCTACCGTGTTTCAAAAATGTTTTGAAATGGTATCAAAATATAAAACAGTGCCTTCAAATGTACAAATAGAATAAAAAGATGAACATACAACATAAGGATATAAAATGTAGGTCAGTAAATGATTGTGGAGGTGATGGTGGTGGAGGTGATGACAATGGCTATTAAACAGTAAGCGAGGCAACTATAGCAAAGGAAAAATGAGTCAGGAAAATGATAGAGATAAGGGAGGAGGGTGAAAAGGCAAAAACTAGCATTAGAATGAAAACCAATTAGAAAAGGTTTTTCTTGGCCTTTCATCGGAATGGAGGTATGAAGTAGGCTGGGTTCTCAGCAGCCCTGGCCAATGGAAACAGCTGTAAGTGTAGTGATGTCAGCTCATATTTACTGAATGCTTGCTATGTGCCAGAGGATACTGTAAGCATCTTAAATGAAGATCTCATTCAACCCTTACAGCAACCCATGAGCTAGGCTTCTGCTGCTACTCACACTTTACAGATGAAGAAACGGAGGCACAAAAAAGTTTACGTAACTTGCTCAGTATCCTATCAGTGGAAAGTAATGGAGCCAGAAGTCTGTCTCTAGCTGAGGCTCTTAACCATTGAGCTTTCAGGAGCATGATGGAAAGTGAGTTGTCTACATAGGGATGACCAGCATGCAAGGCAGAAAGATTGTACTTGCTTTTTCTCTTGCATTATGAAGACTGCGATAAGGATATGATGTTAAGGGCACACAACAGTCTGTAGCCACAAGTTCAACCCATAAACTCTAATCTTTAAGTGCATAAGAAACAGTTTTTTATCTGTGGACCATTTCTGGATGTCCATTCCTCGTCAGGGCAAAGCTGCTGGTACGTGCAGAGCTGGGGTCTGGGTGTAGATAGCGGTAATAAGAATGTGGTCTGAGAAAAAGTTAGCTGCTTTCCATTTTCACAGATTGAGCAACTGGATGCCTTTTAAAAGAAGTTTTGATGTTGCTGCTGATATTTGTGGTCTGAGCTGAGCTGTCAGTCGCTTCCCACATTACCTGCCAGCCACTCTCAGTCCCATTTTGGGGGGCATCTGTGTACCATTTCGTGGCTTTGCCTTTCTTCTCCTACAAATGCTTCCTCTACCCCATCAGAGCCAGCTCTGCGACAGACCTGACACACTGACTTTCACGCATGCCTTTACGATTATCTCCTCTTCCTCCCCTCCCCTGCCTGGCCGTGAGAACAGATGGACCCGATATCTATTTTTGCTCCTCCTCTTTTGCTTTTTGTAACTTTTGGTCTGTTGTTTTCACCAATAGACTCTTTCATGTTTTCATTTGCTTTTTTCTTTTCTTTTAGAGGAAGGGCAGAAAGGGAGCTGTCTGCCTTACTGCTGTCATCAGCATTTCCCTCCAGGTCTTCTGCCTGGGGAAACAGGAGTTTCCCCGTACAAAGGGAGCTGGGGGCCTGGGACAAACTGAAGCTGTGTTTAGAGAGGGTTGAGTGTCTGTGGCTGGCGTTCAAACAAATGTCATTAGCTTAATCCTCTACCTCACAGTCATCATTACAAAATCATTTTGCCTCACGCAAAATGAGTGCCTGGTACAAAATGGAGTGAAAAATGTCACTCCAATACGTCATTCCTCACCGTGGGGAAAGCAGGTAGATGCATTAATAATCAACGATTTCGCAAAATAAATGTGTGCTGGCATTTACACCAGAACCCAAGAAAATAGGAAATGTTCTCCTTTTCAATTTTTTTTTTTCTATAATAGAAGTAAAGCCATTGCCTCTTATAGGAGTTAATGGGAATGGCAAGATGAAGAACACATGGAAAATATGTTTGCACTTAGCAGGCTACAGGAGTGACAACTTTTCTTTTCTTTACCATTGTTTATAGGAAGGTCAATATTGAGGAATTTTTAGTATTATAAAAGGTTTAAGGTTGTAAAATTGCTAATAAAGTTTTTATGTGGTAACAATGCCACTTGTAGAACTTGTATTGTAACCTCAAATCTAAGCTTTTCAGGGCAAATCGCTATATTGGAGTGCCTAAAGAAGATTCCTAAAGCAAACATAGGCAGCTTTTGTCAGAACCGATTACAGACTATTACTGCTAGCTTGGGAGTTTGCAGACGGGGAGTGAGGGAACCCAGTGCTCTGAACAAAGTCCAAGATAATGCTAATGTTAACAGTAACTAGTTAATCTTTACATCTGCTGAGGTTCTAGATGTCAATTAACAATTTCAACACCACTGAGTAAAATTACATGTCTTACAGCAGTTACTATCACAATGAAGGTTAGAAGAACACCTGTCGAAATTTAATAATCACATAGCTTCTATTCTTACTAGGCTTTGCTATCAGCCACAACTTTCTGACTCATCACTGGTGATTGTGCCCATTGACTTACACTCAGAGTTTAATTATAGCAGATGGCAACGAGCATATGAGAAATCATATTTCTACAAACCTGTCCATTTGCAAAAGGTCTTGTTCAAGTTCAGAGAAATGCTTAATTCAGAATGTGCAAAGCAATAAAGCGAATTTTAAAATGACTTTTATTGAATTCAAAAATTGTGAGCTAAAAGCACTTGAGTCCATTTAAAAAGCAATTTTATTGAGTTAATGGTGAGTATAAAGAATTAAATCAATAAAGCCCCACTTGCCATTAAGTTCAAAAACAGTGAAAGCATTTTATTAACTGTGTTGTTTTAAATTCAACAATATATGTTCCCCTCGGTTGTTTTGTCCTCTCTCTTACATTTCTCTCCAACCTTAGGCCAATTTGCCAAGACTTTTTTTTTTATCTGCTCCTGAATGTGGGCTTTAAAAGGGCAAGTGTGTGTAAACAGACATGTATATAATCTAAACCATGAGCAAAACTAACCTGGGGTAGGCCGTTTAACTACTCTGCTCAGTTTCATCATGTGTGAATCAGAGATAGCTATATATACTTTACATGTGACATTTCTGGAGATGGCGACCCAGTCAGTGGGGTGAACTTGTAACGACTTCCTATGCATTGATACATCTATCATAGAGAAATGAAGGTAAATCCCCCAGATGGTAAATATTAGGTTAGAACATGAAATTGCTGGTTTTGGAGGTCAAAAGTGGTTGAATAACAGCAATTTTGTATGACGCAAGCTAATGCTAGTATAGCACTCTGGAATTCATTCATTTATTCTCTCGGTTATTTACCAAATGAAGTGACTGCTCTGCCAGATACTGAGGGTGCAGTGATAAACCAAGAATATCTGGAGCTTAAGATCTAAGAGTAGGCCAGGCGCGGTGGCTCAAGCCTGTAATCCCAGCACTTTGGGAGGCCAAGGCGGGCGGATCATGAGGTCAGGAGATCGAGACCATCCTGGCTCACACGGTGAAACCCCGTCTCTACTAAAAATACAAAAAAATTAGCCGGGCGAGGTGGCAGGCGCCTGTAGTCCCAGCTACTGGGGAGGCTGAGGCAGGAGAATGGCGTGAACCCGGGAGGCGGAGCTTGCAGTGAGCTGAGATCCCGCCACTGCACTCCAGCCTGGGCGACAGAGCAAGACTCCGTCTCAAAAAAAAAAAAAAAAAAAAAAGATCTAAGAGTAAAAGGCAGCAGACAAATCGACGTTCAAATAAGTAAATAATTCAAGTGTGAAAAACACTACCAGTGGAATTTTTGGGGGCAACAAAAGAATAATGGAGGAAACCAAGGCGGGCTCCTCGTGATCAATGCTGTGTGGACAGACACCTGCATTGGTGCAAGCCAAGGGAAGCATGTGGGGAGCACTGCAGCAGAGGCAAGAGCATGTGGGAAGGGCTGGGGGATGTCGGTGACTGTACATCTAACAGGTGGACAAGGTCCTGGGGTTGGTGACGAATTCTTTCTTCCTGCTGCTGCAACTTTCCCCTAAGGTGGCTGTTTTAGTTTCTCGGCTTTGTACTTGGATGCCTTCTTTGCTCAGGCCCTGGGACTGAAACTCCAATGTGATGGCCTGGACAGCTTGGCTAGCCACCTCTGCCCCTGTGCTGCATGTAGCTCCCTATGGTGCCTTGGGCCAGCGATCCCCCATTGCTCTGACAGCCTTTATTCAGAGTCTAGACTCAGAGTCTCAAGATTCAGCCTGAAAGCGAGAGGGTGCTGGATGGCTAAGGCAGCCTGATCTGTGGAAGCATTACACTCAACCAGAAACTTATCCCTAGGAGGGCACCGTAAGAACCTATCGAGAACAGCATGTTTTACAGGTTAATTACTTATGTGACAGGCACTAAGGTATGTAATTCATTGATAAATTTATTACTCAATTGCGGTCCGTGGAGATAGGCATTACTATTGCCTCATTTTACAGATGTGGAAACTAAGCGTCAAGGAAATTGAGTGACTTGCCCATGGCCTCATAATGGAGAGGTGGTAGGACAGGCAGTCTGATCCCAGAGACCCTGTCCTTAACCTCTCTGCCATGCTGGCCTCCCAATCCCACTCATGTCATAACTGAGCATGTTGCACAATTGACAGGCTGGTTTTCTTCAAGGAATACTATAGTGAAGCCATGCCCCTGCGAGTCAGAGGTTGGGTTTCCCACAGCTAATGCAGCCTCACTTGTGGAACTCATTTAAGTAACGGGCACATTTTGAGATCAGAACTTGAACCCTGAAGCCTATAGGTCCTAGCAGGTTGAGGGAACAAGCTCAGCTTCTGACTCTTGATACAGACTCCAAGTATCAAGGGATGTCTATACGTCCTGGGTGCTGTGGCTAAGATGGCTTTTGGGAGAGCTAAGCAGGAAGTCGTCCATTGCAGAACACACCTTTCAGCTCCATGCTGCTCAGTGGGATCTTAGTGGGGCAGGCATTAGGAATGTTGTTTGCTCGGCTGGGCCCAGACTGGCAGAGCAGGAGGTCATTGTAATGGTGGCAGCAGGGACAGGCAAGGAGGGAATCTAGACAATGGTGAATTTCCAACTGCAGCCTCATCTCCACTGGGAGATTCTCCTTTCTAGGGCCAACCCATAGAATGATGTTTAGGGGCTGATATATTTCCTTGTCCCATTACAAGTGACAGCACATATTTTACAATCCCACGGGCAGAATTCACACGCTATGTTGTTTCCACTTCCTGGGGGCTTCCAAGCAGGAAAAGATGCCTGTAAAACTACTGGCACCGCGGGGAAAAGAATGCCCTCCAACTGCAATTGTCTCTCCAAGTGTCCTGGCGGCTGGGAGGCCTGTTTCAGGCAGCAGGACTAAAGCACAGCCTGCAGAGGCAGTTTTGGATGTGGTCTCTCCTGGGATCCCCAGATCACGTATCGATTTCAGGGCCCTGTATGGAACAGCGGATGGAAAGGGGAGGCCTGACACGCTGTGAAATGAGATAAAACCGGTATGGTTTGGTTGAGGGCGCCCAGGCTTTGTGACACCCGCCTATCTGTTACACTGATGCTGTTACACAACTGTCTGGGAATTCATCTGTGTCCTTGTGTGTGCAATGATGCCAACCTGCCCCAAAGTGGGTGGGCACAGGGAGGGAGGGATCAGACTGGTTTGTGTTCCCCTGCTTTGCTGTGTAGAACTCCCACACCCGTCAAATGACATGCTGGCGGAAATCAGCAGCAGGAAGCTAGGCTGTCAATTTCAGTGACGCAGTTAGCCTGACCTTGGCAAAATCCAGGTCACTGGGGGTCTTCCTCTGCCTTTGTCACCCTCACAGAAAACTCAAGCAAATTTTAAAGCTCAGGAAAGGAAGTTCTCAAATTTCCCTGGAAACTTCTTTCAGTACTTAAAACTTATGAGCAAACAACCCAAATATTCATTAACAGGCGAGTGGATAAAGAAATTCTTGTCCAAATGATGGATTATGATGCAGTAATAGGAAGTAAGGAGCCACTGATAGATGGAACAACATGGATCAATCTTAGCAGCATGGTGCTAAGTGAAAGAAGTCACACTCAAAAGGCTATGCACCATACAGTTCCATTTACTTGATATTCTGGAAAAGGTAAAGTGAAAAAAATCACTCCCACTACAAGTGGCTTTTAACCTCAGGAGTGTCTTGGGGGCCTCCATGGGAGATGATGGTAAAGTAGCATTGGGTGGGATCTAAGCCTTTACTTCACTTGGAGCAGCTTCACTTTTATCTGTTTTATGAATGAAGGTTTGGTTCCTTTGAAAAACTTGTTCTATACTTGAAAAAAGTGTGAAAATGTTAAATCAGATGAAACAATATTTGGAGTCACAGTGAGGAGATGATGTCTTCTTTGCACCTTACAGGGGCCAAGTAGCTTGGGAACTCCTGAGGTGAGAGGATCTGATTAATTTTGTGATTTCATTTCGTAGAAAAATGAACATATGCACAGGAACTTACAATTCTGCATGCAGTTTCAGAGACAGTTGTGGACTCCCTGAAGTCTATCCTCGGAGTCCCCAAAAGCCCATGGATTTCCAGTTCAGTACCTTGGCCTTGGAGAGTAGGGACTGTATCCTTTCTTTCTTAAATACAGCCTCTTATCATTTAGTACAAGTGTATCAGTTATCTACAGTTACCTACTACTGTGTAACAAGTCACCCAAACACTTCATGACTCAAAACAACAATACTTTGTCATTCTTCACAATTCTGTGTGTAGATTGAACTCAGTTGAGTGATGTTTCTATTCCATGTGGTGTTGGCCAGGATTACTCATATAATTACATTCAATGGGGAGCTCGCCTAGGTGCTCTGCTGGGGCTGAAATATCTGAGATGATCTCATCCAAATGTCTGAACACCTGGTGTTGACTGTCACCTGAAGTAGCTTAGTTCTCCATGTAGAGAGGACTATCTCTCTCCGTGTGGGTTCTCATGAATCAATAGTTTAGGCCAAGTGGTTGACTTCTAAGTGATGAGCCAGAAGCTTCCAGGTCTCCTAAAGGCTAGACCCAGAACTGGCTGTATCACCTTCACCACGTTTTGCTGGTTAAACCAAGTTGCAGAGCCAGCACAGATTCAAAGAGAGAAGAGATAAACTCTGTGTCTGGATTGGAGGAGTGCTATGATGCATACTGGGATGGCAGGATTGCTGGTGGCCATCTTGGAAGACATTCTACCACCAGGCTCTTGCAAAATGCAAGATGACTCATCAGTATTAAGGGTAATCCTGTTGTACTACCCAGAGCAGTGAGCTCCTGGGACATCCCCTGTGCATTTACACCTTTCTTTTCAAGAATCTCTTTTCGAATGTATTTCTTCTTGTATGTTACCATGAAGACAATCAGGTGGTAGTTGTACCCCTGTTCCTCACAATTCATATTGTTCTGCCAATTTCCCAAAGACACATCCACCTCACCTACAAACTCTACCACATATGTGAGACTTTATTATACAGTTCATTCTGTGATTTTCTCTTGCCAGAAATATATGTCTGTTTTCTCTAGACAAACTGGAAGTTCTCCAAGAAAAGGAGCCACAGCTCCTATTTCAGGAAGCTGGTGTGATTTTTAAATGGGAACTGCCATTTGTGTAACCTTGCTACAAAGGCAGCACCAGACCTTCATGGGTGCCCCATTTCTCTCTCAGATGAGAAGGTGGGCAGGCTGTGGCTTCCGTGCACACCTGAGGTGGAAGGAGCTATCTCGCTGCTGGCCAAGCTGTTCCCTGTGACTTCATAAGAAAGCATTTCCCATAGGCTGGGGTCGGGTTTAGTGGAAATAGGGTCCCACTGCAAACTTTCCTGGGAAGCACTGACCCCACACTCACTCTGCACTGTTGAGTCTATAGTAGCTGCCCAAATGCTCTACTCAAGCTGTCCAAATGCTCTACACTTCTGCTGCTTCCTGATGTTTTTGCTGCTTGCCTAGGACGCTTCCTCCTCTCTCATTTTGTTGCCCCATCTTGGCTTATTCTTCAAAGTCCACCTCATGTAGCTCACACTGGTCTTACTATCATCCAATATCCACAGGTTCTCAGGGACATGGTGTCACAGAGCCAGACAGCTGGAAAACACTTCTGAGCTTCTAGTCCAGTAGCTTCAAATGCCCCAAGGACTGGGGTCTAAGGAGGGGCCTCAGGAGCATGGTGATGATGGGTGGACCTCTAAGCCAAGCTCTATACTTTCCACTTCCATTTCCACTTGAAGGCTCTCCTTGTGATCTGTTTAATCATGACCTTCCACGTAAAATGTTATGTGGTAATTATAAAAAAAGATTTCATGCTTAAATTTGAAAACCGTAGATTTGACCCAACTCTTTTTTTTTTTTTTTTTTTTTAAATAAATAAGAATAACTGGTTTAAAGACTTGGAATGAGTGCCTGGCATTTAGATGAGTAGCCAGTGGTAGACTCAGAACTCAGGTCTCCCTATCTTTACTGACTACTAGTAATTATTCTGAGATCATTTGAATGAGGGTAGGACCCATCCAGATCAAAGAATGAGAGTAAATGTCTCCATACGGCTTTGCTTTGTCTTAAGAAATATTTTATTTGACTGGGAACCCGCCCCTGCTTTGCTGGAATTGCCTGTGCTGCAGAACGATTATTGCAGGATTATTTTGTGCTGCAGTACTGTCTGTAGAGCCTGCTGGGAGCTTGTTTTGCTAGCTCAGCTGTTTCTCTGCTTGCCTTGCCTGGATGATGTCAGATGCGATGTTGTTTCCCTCAAGAGTCCCCCCTCCTGCCGCTCACTGCCTCCAAGTCTCTTTTGGTCCAGCTAGCGATGTCTTCATCTTCCCCCCTTTTCTCCTGTTCTCTCCACTTTTGATATCCTTGAGGTTGATAGTGTTTGTCAGGTCTGTCTTTAACTCTGGGGAAAGAGCTGGTGGAGCCATCTGTGGGTTTTGGAGAGCATCCCTGCTTGTAATTATTTTTCCTGGAGCCACCCTTGATGAGATGAAGGCCTATTGTTGCATTATTACCAGTTGTCACCTGGGCTTTCTCATCATAGAGTCTGTCTTGGTGGTGGGTGAGGAGGAGCAGCAGTAGCATGACGGGTCTCAGAAAAACAGTAGTTGTGGATTTCTTCACAGACAATTGAATGAAGAAGTTGGCTCCCAGGATGATGCTCAGTTTGGCCAGAGTTTCCCATGATGGGGGTAAGATTTTTGTAACTGCTCCCCATTCCAAATGTCAGGGAGCTATCAGAAACTGGGTGAAAATAGAGAATGGGCACTTTCTCCACATGGACAGGATGTCCTTGCCCCTGAATAATGAGCAAAGATGAAATCATCATAATCCCTCTAAAGCTGTAGTAATTTGGGTTAATTACCTTGACAGACAATGAAAACTACCAAAAGGGTTAAATTAAATTAAATCCAATTCAACGACTGAAAGAGAGTTTGATGTTACAAGAGCACCAGACAAGGAGCTGAAAACCCAGGTTTTAGATCAAATTTTGTCATTCATTTATTGGATAATATTAGGTGGGATTCTTTCTCTCTATCTGTCCACATTTCTTGACTTACAAAATGTGGCATTCTGAATAAATTCTATAAAGAGCCCTTTCCTTCTCAGAGTCTATCATTTGCATATTTGTCAAGCACCAACCCTAAGCAGGGCAGTGTTTTGGGTCCTGCAAAGGCATATACTGTCTCATACTGTAGTGCACACTGTCAGTGTTTTTGTGAAGACCTGCTGTTGCATTCAGTTCAAACATAAATGGTTGTGTATTAGGCTAACAACTCATTGCCAAAAGGAATTGGCTTTATGTGAATAGAATGTTAGTAATTAGAACATTAATTGTTTAAAATGTAAATGCTCGCTTATAAAGTGCTTAAAAGGACTACTTCTGCTAAATAGGTTGAGCAATCCTCTTGCAATTGCCTTTATCCTTTCCAGTTGTTTAGCTAGTGCTTTTTCATAGAATGTTCCTATAACTATTTATGATTTATGCTCTGTCTCCTCCAAAAAAGGATTTGAGGCAGCTTAACGCAGAAAACACATACAAACCATGGCAATTAAAATTTAAAAAAGGAAAAATAAAAGGCAATAGAAAGTGATTATGAAAGAGGAGATGGGCTTTCTAAATACCTGGGATGAGTTAGTTTCTGTACTTGATCCCCAGGGTGACTGCACTTCCTTTGCTCTCGAAACACAAAGGTAGCCAGGAGGATAGAGTACAGGCATTCTACAAATACAACCAAATGCTTACTATGTGCATCATCCTATGAAAAACCGGGATTCCTTCCCTTAAGGAAAAGTGAAAAGATAACAGACAAATATTTGGGATGCTATGCAATTAATAACATTTTCAGTGGTCTCCTGATTATTTTAATTAAGTACTTCTACCAGAAAGTTTGGGAGTGTATCCTTCTAATGTGTGTATTTATTTGTATATAAATGATATATTTGAACAACTATACTAAGATGTTATGTACATCATGAAACACACACAAAAGAAATGAATATGTTTGGGAAAAAAATAAACACAAATAGTTCTAATATTTTCTTCCCACCTATCAGTGGTGTGATCTATTTACATGGAATGTTTATAAGCAGAACATTAGTTGTTTAAATGTTAAATAATTGAAAGAATAAGTGCTAATAAAGTATTTAAAGAGGATGTCTTCTAAGTGGGCAAGGCAATTCATCTGCAATTGTATTTTTCCATATACGATTTTTAGCAAATGTCTTAAAAAATAAACAATTTTAGATTTATAGCAAAGTTGCAAACATAGTACAAAGAGCTCTATCTATAACCTTCCCAGCTTCCCCTAATGCCAACCTCTAGCAAATGTCTTTTTAAACAGACTGCTGTCACCTTGAGCACACCCTGGGATATCTGCACCCTAGCCCTTTTTGGGGACAATTAAGGAGCATTAACTTTTTTCCCTTATAGTCTATTGTTTATATAAACATTTAACTAAAGTGTACTATGCGTAGATCCAAATGCAAAAATCTCGAGTCCCTGAAGGCCAAGGGTAGATCCTTGGGAAGCATGCTCACAGAAGTACCCACTAAAAATTTAGATCACTCAAAATCCACATCAAAAGAGGCTGAATCTCTTCCCCACTCAGGCCCCATTTTCTCCCTAAGGAATTCTTGCCCTGGTGAATGACAGCCCCCGACTTCCTGCCCTCGGACATTCTCCTTCCCATGGGGGTGAGGGCCTTTGCCTGCCTTATGAGATAACTATAGAAAGACAAATGGTGAGGCCAACATCTGGTCAGCACAAACACACTCCTGGCAAATGCTGCATCTTTCCTATCATCAGCTAAGACCTCAGCAACAGGGGAACAAGAAAGGATTGGTTATTCTGTATTTACTTGTGTCAGCTCTCTCATTGGCAGAGACCATTTCTGGGGTTCTATCCAGGAAGAGGGGTTGGAGGACAATGCTAATATGACCATACAATTCTTCTTCACATCACTGCAACTTTGTTTTCCCTGCACAACTTTAACTCTTCTTTCTACCTAATTCAGTGATCACAGAACCAGAGCTGCAACTGGATGCAAGGGCAGGGATAATCCCTAAGCAGGAAACTGTAACTATACTTTTGAACTTTTATGTCAGAATTCCCAAACGCCTGATGGGGTAGACTGTGCCTTCAGCCTATCTGGCAAAATTGGTAGCAGTGTAGCATTCATCATCAAGACCAATTTTGCCACAGGATGATGGGTAGATAGTTGTCAATTTCACCCAAGGTAGGCTGGCCTTCAGCACCCTGACTGTAGGGCAAAAGCATTATCCACGTCCCTTGTTTGGTTGGGTTACCCCAAAAAACACTTTTGTTCATTAAATAAAACAAATTGACCCATTTAATCATAAAATGGACTGTTTAATGGTGCTACTACATCAGTAGTATCAGTATGAACATGGCTAACATTTGCAGGTCCCAGTGTGAAGTAGGGATAGATTTAAAGAAACAACTTCAGCAGGATATGAGGAATGACTTCAAGAAGTCTGTTATACAACATGGTGACTAACATGAATGACAATGTGTTGTATTTTGAAAATCATTGAGAGTAGATTTAAACGTTCTTACTAGAAAAAAAGTCATAAATATTTGAGATAATACATTTGTCCCATCTTTGGGGACAATGCTGAACACATCCAGACAGTAACAATAGTCACAGCCATATTCATGGATGGACTGTGTGTCGGCCACAGCATGGTTTTCTCATGTAACCATGCAGCAATTCTGCTGCTGTGCATTACTCTTAACTTTCTTCCATGGAGGAGAAATGGAGGCAGTGGGAGCTTTAGCTCCATCCAGCATTGGTTCCCATAGTAACTCTGCTCTCTGCCTTCCTTGCAGGGTGTTACCTCATCTTTTATGTTTCACTGGGAGCAGAGAGAGGCGCCCAGATATCAATAGGCTACTCAGTTTGTCTGCATTGAAATCAGGAAACAAATATCTATTGGTTGGTTGACATGAGAAGACACAGCCACTGCTGTGGGGTGGGGGAGTCAAGGTGGAATCAAGACAGTGGGAAACAAACTAGGCTTCTAGAATTTTATTCAGTGTCAGATTCTTGACCTACAGGATTTTGTTTAGTACTTATAATCCTAGGAATGATTTTTAACTTTATTTCATAGATGACGTAAAGTTAACCTCAAGTTGTAAACCCCTGCTCTAACCAAAGGTATATCATGGGCTGAATTTGTCCCCCCACCAAATTCACATGTTGCAGTCCAAATCCCCAGTACCTTAGAATGTACAGGGCCTTTATAGAGATCGTTGTGTTAAAATGAGTTTGTAAGGTAGGTCCTAATCTAGTATGACTCGTGTCCTTACAAGAAGAGGAGTTTGGACCCAGACACATATAGAGGGATGACCGTATGAAGGCATATGGAGAAGGGGGACAGCTACAAGGCAAGGAGACAGAGGCCAGGATGAAGCCACCCCTGCCAACACCTTGGTCTCGGACATCCAGCCTCCAGAACTGTGAGAAAATAAGTATCTCTTGTTTATGCCTCCCAGTTTGTGGCACTTTTTTATGGCAGTCCTATTAATACAAGGTACAGTGGGGCTTTGGACCCAGGTGTGACTAACTCCAAGGCCCTGGCTGGTCCTTTCTGTGTACCATGGAAAAGATTAGCCAGAGATGTGGGAGGCAGTTAGGCAGGAGCCAGATGAGTGATGTGCATGGTGATTAGATTTGATGCAGGAAATTGTGAGGGCTAACATGGCCTCCTGGATGAGTTGAGTATTGGGCTGGGTAGGAACATTTGGATGTCTTAGACACAGATAAGTGGCGGGGAAGCAGAAGGGCATTCCAGGCCACCGAGTGGCTGGTTTTGCTGCATCCCAGAGCCACCACCCCTGCTGTCTGGATGGACATCTGGCCAGTCAAGCACACATGTGGCCACGGTGCTGAGGAATGTTGGCCCCGATTGCGCGTGGGGAGATGGTCTGTAAATCAGAAGTTTCTTTTATGGAGAACTTCTTCCACAAAAGCCCAGAAGAGGACCAAGAACAAAGAAGCTGGCAGCTTCTCATATTTTTTAAGAGGCAGAGAGTGTGAAACCAGGAGGCTCTGGCAGAAAAAGGACAGTTAGTCCTAGAATTGGGCCCTGGAAAAAGAAAGCTGACAACAAACCAACAAACCAACGGGGTTGCACAGAGTATAGGAACAAGGGAAGGGAGGGGTCCCCAGTCTGACACGCAATGTATCAAATATAATAAGTCTTGGGAGGCCAATCAAATCCCCTGTCACCCCAACCCTACACTATGCCAAATAGTAAAAGCAGATGTTTTGCAAACTGGTAACAACTCCGAAGCCTTTTCTGGTGATGGACAAGAGAGGCAGAGACTGCTGGGGAGTTAGGAGGAGTGGAGAGAAAGCTTTTGGGAGTGGTCCAAATATTAGTGCACCTGAAACCTTATTCCAAGCTTCTCTAACAATAAAAAAAAGAGGGATTCAACTGAGTTTGGGCATGGAGAGAAGATCTATTGTAACATGGAAGAAATTCAAACACAATAGGAGAACAAAGTGACATTTCAAATTGCTGTGATTGATTCAGCCCCATTGCCTGACCCATTTTTTTCAAATACCAAGCTGACAGGGCCAGTTGCAATACTTCGTAGTGGTGGGGAGGGGGTATGGAGGAGAAGACACTCGTTATGCCTTTGGAAATTTAGTCTCTCCAGGTTTCATCCTGAGCCTTTGGCTTTCCTCTCTGTGGCAGGAGAAACCACCCCTAGCTTCCAGCACATTCTTGGTAAAGGTGATCACTAGGGGTGGCACAAGCTTCCAAAGAAGCCCTGATGTGCTCTCCAGGCTAAAGGCAGCACCCGCAGAGCAGGCTATGTTTCTTCCAGCTGGTGGCCTTGCATGGAGGTGCTGACACATTGTGCCCTGCCCAATACCTTCTTCAGGTAGAAGAGAGTCTAAAGCTTTGAAAAGCACTAGAATAGGAGCCAGGTGGCTCAAATCTAGGCTTTAGGCAATTTATGAATCCTCTCTGCTTTGTATTCCTGATTTCTCAAATGGGGAAGACATTACAAGAGTTCTGTGTTCTTTACAGAGTTTCTCATTTTATTATTGATTCCATCCACATACCTTGTGGTACAGCAGAGAACACTGCAAAGTCCCTACTTGCATGAGCATATCTTTGATGGAGTGGATGGGGGGGGAGATGATAAGTGAACAAATGTGTCATTTAGTTATGGTGAGGACAGAGTAAGCTTGCAACTCTGGAGCATCTCTGAACAGATTAGGGGCATGACTGTGCCCATGTACAGTGCTGCCATTATGTCATTGGAGAGCAGCTGGATGAGGAAATGCTTTGAATCCTGGTGTGCAGAAGTGAACTTGATGGAATACTCTCTAAAGGTGAGGAAGAACAAATAAAAATAAGATGTTTGTACCAGTTTTGTTGTGGAATCTATTGTGATTATATTTTATGGAAACAATCTGGGCGTGTGCAACGTGTTTCAACTTTAATGGCGTTAAAACCATTGATCTTCCAGTCATATTCCCATGTAGATCTGTCATTCTAATGCATGCATTGAGAGCTGGGCTCAAATCTATTTTGTCATGTTTATCGATGGGAAGGGAAGGGACGTTTTTTGCTTAACTTTCAAGATAATGCAATACAATAATCAAGACTTTTTCTTACGTAATGTCACCTAATTCTCATCTCAACTCTACAAGGTAGATACTGGTATACAACTTTATGGATGAGGGATATTCAATAATTTATCTAGAATTTTGCAGTTACTAAGTGGTAGAATTGATATGTAAATTTTAAAGACTTTGAGTACTCCTTTTAAACTCATCACTCATTTGAAGTGATGAGAATGGGAATTGAACAGTGGTCCAGGGTAAATAAATATTTCATCTCATATTATTTCTGGTTTGATGGTGTCTATTTTGTCATCATTGAGACCTTTGCCTTCGTTTTAATTGATTTCTGGTATTCCAGGTTACCAGATTCTAGAAAAGTGCCTTAATGACTCACCTAGAATTATCTCAAAACAGGCAGAATGCTATTGTTATGTTCAAGCATCAAGTTAATTAAAACAATGACCCCCCTCTTGGTCAATGCTGACCTTACTGTTGGCAAAATAAGACCTAAGAGTTCTGAGGAAGGGGATCCATGGTGAGGGTGAGAAAAAATGCCAGGCCGGGTCTCATTTCTTGTTGTTGATTAAAATTACTAAACTCATAGGGATTTATATAAATGGGAACTATTATAGATGAGCTATATCTGAATTTCAGGAAGTTGTTGACTAAATCTCTTAGAATCATACCTGAACGTTTAGAAAATAAAAGTTCTTAACCTCCAAAGTTAAATGTCTTCCTTTAATCCTGATATCTTAACTCCCTTCTTTATTTATTGAAAAATTTATTTAAAACAGTTGATTATTTTTATTATAAAATATTATTAAATTTCTCAGTGACTTTCTATTTAACCTATTTCAATTAGATTGTTGCCTCATAACTTGACCACTAAGATTATCTATATGACCAATCGCCAATGGACAAAACAAGAAAATATTTCCAGACTCATTCCCTTGACCTCCTTGGTCAGTAGTTGATGCTGATGATGAATTCATACTTCTTAAAACTTTTACGTTGCTCCCAAAGGCCTAACCACTCCTGTGTCACCTGGGTAACTCTTGGCAATTCTCTTTGCATGGCTCCAACATATACAGGTTTTGGTTACCACAATTTAGCTAAATAAAACCAATCCCTATAACATGATAACATGATTCAATAACATAATTTAAATTTTAGTTCCTATGACATATTGGCTGTGACTGATCGCATACAATACAAACATCATTGTTACTTCATCATTCCACAAATTATTACATAAAAAGTAGACATGACCATGATTAGAAATGCATACCATTTCTTTTGAAGTCTAAGGGGATTCGTCACTGCACAGACAGCAAAACATATAGTTGTGTTGCCTCCTTGTTTTCCAATGATAAACTTACATGATATTTGATACAAATAGATAATCAAAAGAGGAAATTGGCCAACAAAGATGAAAGTGCAGTGAAAAACCAAAATGTGATCATGCTGGAAATGAAATTTTAGTTAAATGTAAATGGGATTCAAGAAAAAAATGTTAACCATTGGGATGTGGACACGGAAGCTTTGCAAGAGACTCTAAAAGTGCAACCAGAGGAACTTAGTGAAGACTTACATCATACATGAGGAAAGTGGCTGTTAGAAAAAGGATAAAGATGTCCTAGAGGAAGTGACATAAGCAAAGAGCTTCACATTTAAGGAAAGCTCTGAGATATTTCACAACATGGAAGGCATAAAGGATAAAGTGTTGGACACTGATTCAAATGAAAATTCACCAAGGCTCAGAAACGATGATCCCCTGTACCAAGTTATTTCACTAGAATAAGGTAAGCACCCTCAATAGGATTTTATTTTTACAATGAAATGAAAGCACTTTAATTAATGCTTCAAATGTGCAAATTACAGTGTATTAAGTAAATATTAGTTATACAACTTCTTTTCATTTTTCTATACAGTTATACAGTTATAGCTGACAGTAGTTTTTAATGTTTTTAATGTTTTGATAAAAATGTTTTTTTATTTATTTTTATTTTTTTATTTTTTTTATTATTATACTTTAAGTTCTAGGGTACATGTGCATAACGTGCAGGTTTGTTACATATGTATACTTGTGCCATGTTGGTGTACTGCACCCATCAACTCGTCAGCACCCATCAATTCGTCATTTATATCAGGTATAACTCCCAATGCAATCCCTCCCCCCTCCCCCCTCCCCATGATAGGCCCCGAGGTGTGATGTTCCCCTTCCCGAGTCCAAGTGATCTCATTGTTCAGTTCCCACCTATGAGTGAGAACATGCGGTGTTTGGTTTTCTGTTCTTGTGATAGTTTGCTAAGAATGATGGTTTCCAGCTGCATCCATGTCCCTACAAAGGACGCAAACTCATCCTTTTTTATGGCTGCATAATATTCCATGGTGTATATGTGCCACATTTTCTTAATCCAGTCTGTCACTGATGAACATTTGGGTTGATTCCAAGACTTTGCTATTGTGAATAGTGCCGCAATAAACATACGTGTGCATGTGTCTTTATAGCAGCATAAAAATGTTTAAAGATCATTAAACAAATGTAATTTTTCCCCATTGATTACTTAGATTGTTTTGCATGATTTCAACTTTGTAGTCATCTGTATAGCCCTGTGCTACCATGCAAAGAAGGACTGCCTGTATTAGCCATTTCCAAGTTAGCATAACTAATTTTACACATTACATAAACCCCAAGCTGTCACTTTCTCCTGAATTCTTGAGTCCACTTATAGTGACTGGGACAGAGTGAGTGGCCAATGAATGTGCTTCTCTTGTTCGATCTACTAATTATTTAAGCCATCATAAGCCCCTTTTCCCCTTTCCTCTGCTTCTAATTAGCCCCAAGTCCTGCCTAGTCTGTCTCCTAAACTTGGCTTGAATTCAGCCCTCTTCTTCACTTCTACTGTTTGGTCTTAGTTAAGGTCCTTATTTTCACTATCCTGCAACCACTTCCTAAATGTTCTTCCTTCCACCAGTCTCCATGTTAACTACAGTGCAACCTTCACACAAATGCCAGAGCTATTGACCTAGAAAAGGAATCTGGTTCCATCTTTCTATTTTGCAAAAACTACTATTGACTGTCTGTTGTCCTTAATGAGTGGAATCTCTCAACATTTCTCAAAAAGTGTTCTGCCCCTTGACTCCTTCATGCATTTCCTTGTGATGATTCCTCCTTCTGGGGCTGCCTTCTCCCTCTCCTTATTTGGGCTAACTCCACTTACACTTTAAGATTTGTTACAAGTATTTTCTATCCAGGTGGAAGTCTTGCTGGTATTTTAGTCACTGTTTGGAACTTTAGTTACTGCTTTTTCTGTGGTTCCATAATGCTTTAGAATTCTATGGCATGTTTGTCGTGGAATGTTATAGCATATTTATTTATATAGCCATATTTCCTAGTAGACTATAACTCCTCACGGTGAAGACCATGTCTTATTCCAAGCTTTCATACAGTGACACAACAGCAGCAAGAACATCAACACCAATAATACTCTTTATAATTAAGAAGAGGGAGTTTTCTGTGGAACGGCAACAACAAAATAGTAACCACATACAACCTTGGTAGGCTTAACAATTTTATAAGGATGTGCTAGAAAACTTTCAACATACATGTATTTCTCCTAAACTACTAAGCAATGATGACCATTCTCCATGTGATAAATCTAGCTCAAGGGTGTGGGCACATATCTAATGGTATTGTTTGATATCTAACAGTTGAAATAGCTTCTTTTAGATATCAGTGACTCCAGTAGATGTATTTAACTAATAGATGTTTAAGCAAGACAACGAGATATCTTGGTAATCAAAGGCACATTGAAGTTTAAACACCCCTCTCTAGAATGAGGTCCTGGCTGGGCATTCATATTTCCATGGAAGACTCACTGAGGTAAGTGGCCTCACCCTCCTCTTTCAGAAGATTCCTCTACGAGAGTCCCTCTGTGATCAAGGTCTGATCCGTGGCTCCTGCCCAGCAGTGTCCCTGGACATGTTTATGTGGTAGAGGCAAAGGAAAAGCAGAGAAACACATTCCTGTCTGTTGCTCAGAATATAAATCTGTCATGGGAGCCCGCCTAAGACAGTTTTGCCAAGGAGTAATGAAGTGAGGGAATCTGTAGGTGACCAGGGATGACGCAGTAAACTCCAAATAATTCAATATGATTAGGGAATTAGCAAGGACTGAAGTGAGCTGGTGAGAAGAGATGCGTAAATTTCCCCTGGCGTAAATGAGCCATGGATCAACCTATCCAGGGAAGAGAGGCTGCTGTCTAAAGTGGGCTCAGGTTTTTAAAGTGATGCATCTTTGAGCAAATCCAAGGGATTGGCCTTTGAAGATGAAGTCAGTGTGACAGAAGAGCGGCGTCTACAGAATCAGAAAAAGTTCTCTCTGCAGATTGGCTGGGAGCATGTGTGTGGCTGCTGCCCAAGCCACTGGTACAAGATGGCAGGCTCAGGGAGCAGAAGCTGGCAATTATTCGGTGGCTACATTTTTCTTCTTAGCTCTGCATTAGGAATCCAACAAACTCTTGCCGCACATTCACCTTTATATTACAGGATTTGTTTTCCCTGAGACCAAATCACCAAAAATATTATTTGTCATATTCATAAAGTTAATAACAATGCTTCAAAAAACATTTTTAAAATTTGTTTGCAAAGTGCTTTCATGCACATATATCCTATTTGAGTCTCACACTAACCCAGTAGACAGGAAATACAGTAGGCACTGACCCTGAATCTTTTTAAAGTTGTAATTCTTTCTTTCTGCAAAAATCTTGTGTCTATTGAACAAATTCAGAAAATACAGATGTTAAGGAAAAGAGTTCAGTCACCTATAATCCTATCATAAAGCTATGTATCATTCCCTTTTAATATACGACTTTATATTTTACTTGTGTGTACTATTTTACAATTTCATGTGTTTCATGCAACAAACTATGTGTTGCTTTTTATTCTTTATTATTCATTCTGAAAATATTCAGATATCAATACATACACTTACATAATCATTTTTAATGACTGCATGCACATACTATTCTACTGTATTAACACAGTTTGATTTATTTAACCTATCCCCTAGTGTTAGATGTTTAAATCATTTTCATTGTTAATTAATGAAAATATTTAAAATATTTTATGTATTAATCAATCAAGTCAGTTATCATTATATTGTATATCAACATACAATGATTATGCAATTAGTAAAATAGTATTACATTAAGTAAATACTTATATTCAAAATCATAATGAGATTAGCATCCTTGTGACTAACTCATCAGGCACATCCACAATCATTTCCTAGACCTTTTAAATCAGGTAGATCCTGCATTGATGCAGACTTAACCATAACCTACAGTTGATGAAAATGAACCTCAGATATTTCTGTTCTCTTCCTGGAGTTGCAAACTATCTCTTTGCACTCATCATTGTTTCTCCTCCTTACTGAATTTCAGCAGCCATCCAGCTTTTAACATCTTCAGCATTAAGTCGAAAACCAGTTTCCTAATTGTTACATATGCCAGGCATTATATTATACACTAGTGCATAAGATACAATGCATGGGAGCTGGTCCCTGCCTTCAAATTGCGCACAGTTCATCTGAGAATACAAACAAGAGGAGGATGATCACAATACCATCTTTAAGTGCTGTGTGGTTCCAGAGAGCAGGCTGTAAACCAGATTGAGTAGATAAAGAAGCTGCTCAGAGAGCTGATGGGCCACGTATGCTGCACCTGGAGCAATGACTGTCGTCAGCTGGAACCTGGAGGGGGATGGGGTAGGGAGAGCGGGTCACTTCCGGCATATGAAAAGCAGTTTTCACAATATTCCAAAGGAGATGTGAGGATGACCCACTTATTGGTGCTACCTCATTTGTTGCAGCAGCTCAGAAAATCTAGGTCAAGCACGGAAGGCGTCTTCCTTCATAGAGATGTGGCGTGAGCACAAGATCTGTGATAAGTTAGTAGGAGAGCTTCTAGCCCTTGTAGGTGATTTTGAGTGTCAGGGTTACATGAATTATATCCCAGCATGTGATATTTCTCATTGTCCGTCATGCTTGAAAAGTTTCAAGAGTATATGAGACGTGCAAATTACATACTTATTTTTATTAAATGAGGTAAGAATGGTGTCAAGAAACTTCATACTAGTAGAATTGTGTTGAGCCTTGGTTAATGTCAAATCAATGTTGTTAACTAGGTGGTTAGTTGGCATTTTGAAAATAACATGGTGCCCTCCAGTCCTCAGCACATGTTCACTAGGAACACAGCACACCAAACTAATGCATTTCGTTTCTATTCAAAAAATAATGGTACACAAATGGTACATCTTGAGCACAGTAGAAGGACTCTGATTTCAGCAAAGCATTGGGTAGAATATTTTGCATTGTCTTTGTAGGTAGGAGACAACATGTTAAATGGTAGGTAATGTGAGGATAAAAGGTAGTGTGGAAACAAAAGATGGGGCTTCGAAAACAAAATAGTTGCAACATTATACTGTCTTAACAGAAGTTTACAATTCCTGTTAGGGGTGAGTTAGCTATCTTGTGCTTTATGATGGTCAAATTTCACCTGATGAAGTAAATTTTACCATAGATACCACATTAGAGGAGGAGTACAGACGTACTCATTTTCAGAGATGAAGAATCGGGGCACAGTGCCATATAGGAAAGATACTAGAACTATTGTGCATGGAGAAGAGACATTTACAGGAAGGAAAGTGTCAGTCTTTCAGTTACAATTTAATTTCAATTCAGTTACAATTCGATTTATGAAATGACGTCATTCTTCATCAATTGTGAAGAATTCTTAGCTATTTGTGTCTTTGACTGTTGCTTCTCTTTCGTTTATCTCTCCTTCTAGGATTTCAATTAACTATCATGCTATTAAAGGCGTTCATTTGTGGTTCTATTACATGGTTTTGCAGTTATAGAACTTCTACTAGATTTGATGTTTTTAAAAATATTTTTATTTCTCTAATAAAATTCTCAATTATGCCTTTTATATTTTTGAACATAAAAAGCATAATTATTTAAAAGTCTTTACCTGATAACTCCAATATCTGGACACTCTATGGATCTGATTCTATCATTTGTTGTTTCTACTGGTTATCAATCATTTTGCCTTATAACTTTGTATACCTGGTTTTCTTTTTATTGTGTACTCTGCATTGTACTAAAAATTGTTTGTGAAAAGATGTTGAGACCAAAGATGACGTTCCCTTCCTCCAGAAAGGGTTTTGTTAGTTCTGCCAGACTCTAAGGGCACTAACAATTAGGAACACTTTAATTCAGTCTTATAGCTTGAGATTATAAGGGCTAGTTAGATCAGGGGCCCCCAACCCTGGGCTGTAGACCAGTACGGCTCCACGGCCTATTAGAAACCAGGCCACTGGGCACGGTGGCTCACGCCTGTAATCCAAACACTTTGGGAGGCTAGGGCGGGCAGTTCACAAGATCAGGAGTTTGAGACCAGCCTGGCCAACATGGTGAAATGCCGTCTCTACTAAAAAACACACAAAAAATTAGCCAGGCAAGGTGGTGAAATTACACCTGTAATCCCAGCTACTCAAGAAGCAGAGGAAGGAGAATAGCTTAAACCCAGGAAGGCGGAGGTTGCAGTTAGCCAAGATCACACCACTGCACTCCAGCCTGGGCAACAAGAGCGAGACTCCATCTCATAAAAAAAGAAACCAGGCCCACAGCAGGAGGTGAGTGGCGGGCAAGTGAGCGAAGCTTTGTTTGTATTTATAGCCCTTCCCCATTGCCCACATTACCACCTGTGCTCCATCTCCTGTCAGATCAGCAGTGACATTAGATTCTCATAGGAGTGTGAATCCTTTTGTGAACTGCACATGCAAGGGATCTAGGCTGCCTCCTCCTTATGAGAATCTAATGCCTGATATCTGTCATTGTCTTCCATCACCTCCAAATGAGACCATCTAGTTGCAGGAAAACAAGCTCAGGGCTCCCACTGATTCTACATTATGATGAGTTGTATAATTATTTCATTATATATTACAATGTAATAATAATAGAAATAAAGTGCACAATAAATGCAATGTGCTTGAATTATTCCAAAACCATTTTCCTGCCCTGGTCTGTGGAAAAACTGACTTCCATGAAACTGGTCCATGGTGCAAAGAAAGCTGGGGACTGCTGATTTAGATGACTTGAAGCTGTACATGTTATGGCTGGTTTATTTCCAAAACATCTTCATTTCTAGGGCAGAGTCCTGTAAGGCGCCAGCATAAAATGTTGGGAGTTTACTAGCTCCTTGTCACTACTCATTGGCTGACTCTGGAATTTCACCCTCGTCTCCTCAGTCCCATGAGGCTGAAGTACTGATCAGCCTCCCTAATTCTCACCCACAATCAACATCTGCTCCTAGGGAAAAGCAACCCCTATCAAAATCGCCTCTCCAGATTTTGATTTTCTCCTGGATCTTCAGCTGGAACTTCTTTCTTTCTTTCTTTCTTTCTTTTTTTTTTTAACTCAGTACCTTTTAAAAAACATTTTGCTCAGTTTTACTATCTATCTTCAGTAGGAGAGTTGGTCCTAATTTTCAAGTCTGTCACTGCTAAAAGTCATTAAGTGATAGAGCAGATTTGCTCTGTTTTGTCCAGTGGTCAGATAAAGTCTAATGAATAGCATTCACAAAGAAGCTAATTTCTACTAAACCAAACAAATAACTTGCTAACAATCATCCTAACAGTAACAAATGAACTGTGCCTGAAACTGAGAGCTTTTGTTTTTGATGCTTCTTCAACATTTCAGCTGGAGAATGAATACTTCATGATAGAGGAGAGGAAACTTGTAACCCTTGAAAGTGTATAGGTGTGGTGCACATGAGACTTCTTTGGGGTCTCCAAAAACTAAGAAGTATCTCAACCTAACCTGGCCAAAACAGAACTTGAAATTTCTCTGCCATCACTATAATGGCAATGCCACCCAACAAATGCTCGGGACTTGAACCTAGGAGTAGCCTTCATTACCCTCTTTCTCTCACATCTCACATCTGATCCATTTGAAAGAACTGCCGACTCTCCTCCAAAACATATCCTGGATTTGACTATGTCACGTCTCACTGGCTTTAGGACACAAGCCCTACACCACTGTATTAGTCTGCTCAGGCTGCCATAACAAAGCACCACAGATCGGGTAGGTTAAATAACAGAAGTTTATTTCCTCACAGCTCTGGAGGAACTGGAAATCCAAGATCAAAGTATTGTCAGGGTTGGTTTCTCCTGAGGCCCCTCTCCTTGGCTCATAAATGGCCGCCTTCTCCCTGTGTCGTCACATAGTCTTCTCCTTGTGCCTATCTGTGTCCAGATTTCCTCTTCTTATGAGGACATCAGTCATATTAGATTAGGGCATGCCCCAGGAACCTCATTTTGACATCATTATCTCTTTAAAGACCCTATTTCTAAATACAGTCACATCCTGAGGTACTAGGTGTAAAGACCTCAACATAGGAATTTTAAGGGGACACAATTCAGCCCATAAGAGCCACCATCTTTTCCTGCTCTGCCTACAGCCACAGCTTCTTTCTCTTTCTTCAGCCTGATCCCTCCACAGTCCCTGAGGCTATCTTCCACACAGCAACCAGAGTGATTTTTCTGAAGTGCAAATTATGGCGCATCACTCCTATGCTCTGAACACTACCACAGCCCTCAGAACTAGATGCCCATGTTGGTCTATGGGCCCTGTTTGAGCTCCCCCTTCCCCGTCTCTCTGACGTTATCTCCCACTTAACAGTGGCTCCACATCAGCTGCCTCGGCCTTTTGCTGTCTCTTCAGATATTCCTGGTTTGTTCCCAGGATTTTGGCTACGCTCTTCTGTGTATTGTCGTCTCTTCTGGCCTTGCATGGCTGACTCTGCTGTCTCCACTCCTCCCCACCTCTCCCCCACCATTCAGATTTCAATTCATTTGTCACCTCCTCCTCAATAAGCCTTCTTCACGCTCTGGCTAAAACAATATTCTATTTCTGTTCCCACCTTCTATCATCTAACCCACCTTTATTGTATTCGTGTTACTTCTAAGAAGCTGAAATTATAACACGCACTTACTTGTTGAGAGGCTTATTGTCTGTCTCACACTACAGAATGGAAGCAGCTTGAGGCCAGGCCTCTGCTTGTCAGGACCCTGCTGCCCCATGCCTTGTGCAGTGCCTGCTGTGGTAGACACCCAAGACAAACTTGTTCATTCACTGATTCCCAAAGCATAGAGACTAAAAAAATCTCTCTCCATCCCTTCAACGTTTTAGTAAAGTTAATTACTATGAGCTCTTTCCTCCTCCTATAAATTCACCTACTCCCTTGCACAGTTTCCAATCCCTGGGGCTAAACAAATCCTTCTTCCAAAAGCATAGAGAATTAGGTTAGATGTAAAGTATTAATAGCAAAGACTTGGAATCAACCCAAATGTCCATCTGTGACAGACTGGATTAAGAAAATGTGGCACATATACACCATGGAATACTATGCAGCCATAAAAAAGGATGAGTTTGCGTCCTTTGTAGGGACATGGATGCAGCTGGAAACCATCATTCTTAGCAAACTATCACAAGAACAGAAAACCAAACACCGCATGTTCTCACTCATAGGTGGGAACTGAACAATGACATCACTTGGACTCGGGAAGGGGAACATCACACACCGGGGCCTATCATGGGGAGGGGGGAGGGGGGAGGGATGGCATTGGGAGTTATACCTGATATAAATGACGAATTGATGGGTGCTGACGAGTTGATGGGTGCAGCACACCAACATGGCACAAGAATACATATGTAACAAACCTGCACGTTATGCACATGTACCCTAGAACTTAAAGTATAATAAAAAAAAAAAAAAGAAAGTCATGACAAAAAATTGCAATTACTTTGCACCAACCTAGTAGCTGATAGGTTTCTTCCTATGTTGCAGCATTATTTGGAAGTGCTCAAGAAGGGTTTTGAGGCTCCACCTGGGCTCACTGGGAGTGTTGTGATGGACCAGCCACACCTGCCATTGGCCCTGTGCGGGAGAGTGTAGGCTCAGATGCTGAACGCCTGTTGCCTGTCAGTGAGTGTCCAGAGTCTCCACTGATGGACTGACAGCCTATCCTATATTCAGTCTTTAATGGAGCTGCAGGCAAACACTTCACAGGTACAGATTCATCCAACCATGGAGTTTATTTAGAGTTATACTAATTGGAGGCTAAAGTTTTGAGAGAACTTGACATACCCAGCCTCCTATCTAGATGAGAGTAAATAAACGTAGGCATTCAGCATGAGTAAGAATTCTAAAATATTTTCAAGAAGAGAGTTTTTTCAACTTTTCCAGTAATCCCACTTACATTTTCTATCTCCACTTGGTCATCATTTCACCAAGTGAAGATAGAAAATGTAGAGCAGAAGTCACTTTGTGCTTAAGTGATGTACACCAGAAACCACTTTTTGGCTTAAGCATGTGCCCTCTTGTTTAGTTTCTAATGAAAAGAGAGTATCATTTTTTCTCTCCATTCACAAATTCTGAAGTTGGCACACACCCTTTAAGCAGCCACTCGCAGGCCTGTTAAGGGTGTGGAGGTGAGAGAACGTTGCTGTACTTTGCACAAGCCCCCCGTGCAGTGGCAAAAAGACAATTACAGAATCTTGTAGTAAGTTCCGTGCTGCGCTAAACGTTACAGATGCTGTTGAACTTGGAGACAGGAATCTAGTTGCTCTTCAGTCTTGTGTTCTACAGGCTAAATAGCACCATTTCCTTTAACCTTTCTTCAAAATCACATCAGCGTAATTACCTCCAACAGACCCCGTGGCAGACTTCAGCACTGATGATATTTAACCACGCTGCTGGGCATACCCAGCCTCAGAGACACGGAGCCAACCGCAGCCCCATGGGTTCTGACCAAGCCTAAGTATTTTTGCCAAAAGAAATTCCTAAGACTGATTGAATGCTCAAATCTCAAGGCAGCCTTTCAAGGTTTTTGCCACTGAAGACTACATTTGCAGACCAATCCTCAAAATGCAGAAGATTATCCTGTTGGTGGTTTGGATAAGGAAAAGCACATTCTTTATTATGTAGATGAAAGTTGAGAAAACAGTGGATTGGGGTGTTCCCATCTGGAATTCTCTGGATCCTATAATTAAGGGTACCTGGGAGTTTTGGAATGCTAGACACTAGCTAACAGATGCAAACATTTTATAAAGTGGTTGGGGGAACATTGCACATTTTTCCAATTATTTAGCAAAGCATGTCCCTTAGCCTCTTTTTACGAGCAAGATAATCAAAAGACAGGAGAAGCAGTCACTCTCTGCCCTTTTATGTCATTAGAGCAGTCATTGATGGGGACATGCTATCTAGTGACAAGACAGCAGCTGGCTTTCAGCTCCCAGGGATCGGGGTGGAAGCAATGTAATCTGAGCCTCCTAATCAAAATAACCAGGACTCTTGTTTCCAAAAGCCAGGAGGGCATTCCCCAAAGCTAAAGCCTATTGGTACTCCTCTGTGTGAATTTGTCTTAAAGATGCTTGTAAAACAAAAGTCTCCACTCTTGAGGTTATTATTGAATGGGTCTTCTAAAAAAAAAAACCTCAAAGTGTAAAGCAAACTCTTTGAATGTTGAAATCCGTGTTATGTTTGATCCAATATGCCCCATTTCCCCTGAGTATGCATATGTGGATTATGTGCATGTGTATGTGTGTTTGCACGTAAATTCATCTACCTATCAGATAGAAAATGCATTTGCATGTGGAATAGGGGATACAAAAGGCAGCTTTAGTAAATCAGTGAAGTTGCTGGGATGGATCCTTGGCATTGACAGTGGCTCACTCCCTGAGCACTGCCTCCACTCTCTACCCACAAACCTCAACCAAAAGCCTGCTCCGGGCCTAGATTTCAGTTCCTGTTATAGATGGAATATATTTGTCCCCTCTCCCCCAGATTCGTATGTCAGAGCCTAATCCCCAGTGTAAGAGTATTAGAAGGCAGAGCCTTTGGAAGGTGATTAGATTGTGGAGACAGAGTCCTCATGTATGGTACCTTTAAAAAAGAGCGCCCCTGCTGGGTGCAGTGGCTCACACCTGTAATCCCAGAACTTTGGGAGGCCAAGGTGGGTGGATTGCTTGGGCTCAGGAGTTGGAGGCCAGCCTGGCCAACATAGTGAAACCCTGTCTGTACTCTAAATACAAAAAATTAGTGGGGCGTGCTGGCGCATGCCTGTAATCCCAGCTACTCTGGAGGCTGAGGGAGAAGAATCGCTTGAACCTGGAAGATGGAGTTTGCAGTGAGCCAAGATTCTGCCACTGTACTCCAGCCTGGGTGACAGTGTGAGACTCTATCTAAATAATAATAATAATAATAATAATAATAATAAATTTAAAAAGTAAAAATAAAAGAGACCCCAGAGAAATCCCTCACCCCTTCGTCCACGTGAGGATGCAGTGAGAAGACAGCTCTATGTGAACCAGCAAGTGGGCCCTCAGCAGACATCCAGTCTGTCAGTACCTTGACCTTGGACTTCCCAGTTTCTAATACTGTGAGAAATAAATTTCTGTTGTTTAGAAGCCACCCATTCTATGGTAGTTTATTACAGCAGCTTGAAAGGACAAGATGGTTCCCAGGGGAATATTATTTTATCTAGGTTTAATGTTTGCCATCTATAGTTAAGAAAACTGAGATGAGAAGTCCAGAGACCATATTTGACCTCAAGTGTGTGTGTGTGTGTGTGTGTGTGTGTCTGATACGATCACACTAGATCCGAACAACACTGGCATATTTCCTTTATGGATCCTCGCACAAGTCAGCAGCAGGACCTTTGCACATGCTGTGTCTGCTGCCTGCGTTGCTCCTCCTCCAGCTTTTCACATGTGGCTCTTTCTCATCTTTTCTTCTTAAATAACACTATTCAGATGGGATTTTTGTGCCCATATTATTCAAATTCCCTGGTTTGTTTCCTTCAAAACTCTTACAGGAATCTGTAATTATTTTACATTGATCTGTTTTGCTCATTTGTCCATTACCTGTGTCTGTCTCTCCCAGGAGAAGGTAAGTTTCAGACTTACCAAAGGTCCTGCTCTCATCTCCCAGCACAGACTGTTAAACACCCAGTGCCCCACCTCACTGCATCCCTCAGGCCTGGGTGCTCTGTATTTGCAGTCCTAGCGGGCCTATTTCTCTGCTCTCTGCCACACTGATTTGCAGTCTGTTCTGAAGTGCTACTCTATATGAGATGCTCCCGTACAGAACAAATTCCTGTCTCCAGTGTTAGTGGGGAGTTGTGGTTTCATTCACTCACTCCCTCGACCACGACTAAAAAAGTACTAACTTCCTCTTCTGAGGCAAGCCCCCTGGAAGACATGAAAGACTGACATAAATATATGGTCCCTGTCCTCGATAAGTTCATGTGCTAATAGGGGATATGGGCAGGCAGACAAAGTGTTCTGCTAGGGCAACCAAGAGGTCCTGTGTGGGCTCAGAGTATGCTCCCTAAACCTGCTTGTGTGGGCAGGGAAGGCTCCCTGCAGTAGGGACCTTGGAGAGAATCTTGAAGGACCATTAGGAGTTGGTCAGGTGAAGTATGACTGGCGTAGAAGGGGGAATGCAGAGACCCAGGTGCGGGAGCTCCATTTGCAAAGGCAGCAGGGTGGTTTGGGGGTGGTTTCAGAGGCTTGGTGTAACAAGCGCACTGTAGAAGCTCAGCAGAGAGGCTAAAACAAGCCAGTCCTCAGCAGGCAGTGCTTGGTGAGATTGGCTAAGCAATTTTGAACTCATCCTAATCACATGGGAATTCACAGAAGGATGTTAACAAGAGAGTGACACAATCAGATTTGTTTTTAAAAAGATCACTCTGGTTACAGGGTGGATAGGCATTGAGGTCTAAGTCCAGTGCTCATTCATTCATTCAATCATCCATTCATGCATCTGTCTATTCATCCAAGAATCCTTATGTAGTACCTACCATGTAACAGGCACTGTGCTAGGCACCAGGGATGAATAATGGCGAGCAAAACAGAGTCCCTGACTCTGAAAACATCTGGTCTACTAGTGGGGAAGAAACACACAGTGCCAGAAATAAATAGAAAACCACAAATTGTGAAAACAGCTGTGAACAAGAGGTACAAGGAGCTTGCAGGGCACATGATAAAGTCCAAAGACTATGAGGGGGAGCAAGGCTAGACAGTGGGGAGGCAAAGTCAACAGGACTTGAAGGGGTTTGGGGTGGGAGATAGGAAAGATAGGGCAAAGTGAGAGAGAAACAAATTGGGAATGGTCCAGGTATCTGGCTTGGGCACTCTGAGGATAATGGCATCACTAGGACCACAAACACAGACAGAGGCAATGAATAAACTTGTCATAACTTCCAAGCACTTTTTCATATAGATCTTAACTCATTTTACTCTCACAACAGCCTTGTTTGGTATCCCCCACCTGTAAAGTGCCTACTCTCTGGCAGGTGCAGTACTAAGTGCTTTGCGTGCATTGCTCCTTATAATAATCAGATGAGGCAGGGGCTCCTGGCGTATCATGGCTCAGAGACACCAAAGAGTTCAACTGGGGCCACACAGCTTATCACTTCTGGGTGCTGGACTTAAGCCCAGGTCTGCTGCTCTCCAGACTGAATGGTAGGAACCACTGTGTCCTGGTGAGCTTGGGATACGTATAAGGTACGTGTTACTCTCTTGTATTTACGTTTCATTAAAACTGTCAGTACCTTAACTCAAAAAGGATCCTCCAATGTTAATATTAAATGGCAGTTGAGCACTGGTGAGCTTTATCTGTCAGCCCTTTAGGGACATCATTAGATCGGAAGCCCAAGTTCTCTGAGCTAGAAGGAATTGCTAACAATGAAATGCAACCATTAAAGGGAGATGAAAGCACGGTTGTTTTGCCAATTCCCAGCCCAATTGGGAGTGTTGGGCTCCTTTGGAAGGATGTTGGCCAACCAGAAATCCCCCAGGTGTGAGCAGAACAGGGGGCAGGATGGTGGCTGCCATGTGCTGAGTGCTTTACATCTGTTAATCTCCACCCATCTCCTAGGCATTCCTATGCCACCTTATCCTCATTTCAGAGCTAAGGAAACTCCAACACAGATCAGCTAAGATCTCGTTAAAGCTAAATGGCTAATGAGTCACTAAGAAGTAAAGATTCAAATTCAGGCATGTCTGCATCCCCTCCCCTGGTGGAAATGATGTGGCAGAAGAGCTGGAAGGAACTAGGAGAGTTTAGCTTGGAAAGGGAGATGATGAGGTTTTGGGGTGAAACAAAAAAAAGATGACTCCTCCCTAAGGTTCTAAATTCTAAGAGTGGAATTTCATTTCGGTCTGCAAACACTAATATTGCACATGTGCCAGGGCCAATGCTGGGCACTGGGGTGCTAGGAACAAAATCACTTCCTTAGTCTCTTGTAGCTCACAGTTGGGGGGGGGGCAGATGTGTCCAAATGCTTCTCCTACAAGCCCCACATGCTCAGTGCAATGACAGACAAAGGAGAGAAGAAAGAGGGCTGATGACTTGAGACTGGTTAGCGGAGAAAACTTGGGATAGATTATCTCCTTTACCCAGGATGGCTATGAATGAGTACAGTCCTGACAAATAGAGACAGGGGTTAGGATGTTCTAGGGAACAGAGAGAGCAGGAGCAAGGAGACTGAAGATGACATTGAACAGCGTGTCTGGGAAGAGTGAATGACCACACATTATTAGCAGGTGGGTTCTATTTAAAGAAATGCAGTCATGAGACTGAAATTCTAGTCTGAAGTTGGACTGTCGGGGAGGCCTTGAAGAGGAGTCTTGCTTTAGGCAAACCTGACAAAGAAACATTGAGATTTACACAAAGATACACGCTGTAGACTGCAGCTCTTCACCTTCACTGATAAGGTGATTGTTGCTGTTGTAGTTCAAGATTTGCTACTAGACACAGTACAAAAACATTTCAACCCCATCCATCACAAAGAACTCATGTTACTCTCTGGATATGCACGACCCCCATTCCTATGGTTTTAAACCCAAGCTTGAGATGACAACTGTCCCAAAGGGATTTGACGTGAAGGACTGTGAGCTAAGTGAGGTGACAACTGGGTCAGGATGGGAAGGGACACTTGGGGAATCAGATGCCACAGGAATGCCCTGGGAATCCCAGCCCATGTAGGCATTAACTAGATGTGAGAGGAGTCAAGTGACTGATGCCCTAACATTTCCTTTTTGATGACTATCTTGCCCTGCATATTTATGGAGAAACGCGCGCTAACATGTTTGGGCATTTTTTTCAAATATATGCCTCTTCATGGCAAAAAATTCTAACAAGTCTCTTAACTGCTTAGTTAACTTCCTTAGTTGGAAATAATGGAGATGTTTAGAATCATTACTATTTTTTTTTTTTTAACATTTCCCTCCAACCAAACTCTCCAGTGTTTTTCAAATAGTTGAAGAGAAACAATTGCTGGTCATTAAATTGAAGTGCATGGAAGGATGTCTTGGGAGAAACAGCATTGAAGAGGTGAACGATTACTATATATTTAAGTGTTCGAGCCCATCCATCTTTTAGGACAGAAGTCTTTAATCAGGACCAATGATTACAGGGATAATGGCAAGATAAAAATCATATGTGTTCTAGCATTTAAAAAAATTATCTGCCGTAAGTCACTAATGGTAGCTTAGATTATTAGCACAGAGACCATTCTCAGGGTTTAATGGTCTCTTCCGCGTTTCTCTCTCTGGCAGGCCTTGGGCACTGGGCTCATCTTTGTAATTTCTCCTTTGGTTTGGAGTCTTTCTGTGTCTCCGCATGCACATTGATTTGGAAGCTATTGGCCAAATTCATCCTTAGAAGTGACTGTTATTAAGAGATCACATACTGGTTGTTTTCAGGATAACCTGTTAGTTGAATAAAGTAAGAAGCTGCAACAAAATGTGCCGAGTGTCTAACTACTATCTCCATTTCCCTTTGGGGATTGCTATTTGATGGGGTTGTTACTCTTATATTTGTGTATCTTATGTGTTAGTGTCTGTGTTCCTTCCTATTTACAAAAGCATTTTTACACATTCTTGTATTAATTTGTTCAGTGAAGATTTGTTGAGTGTTTACTACGTACGGGCTTTGTGCTAGGTGATACATAAGGGAACAAAAGATCCTTTTTCATGACACTTACAGGGCAAGCTGTTCATTCATTTGTCATTGGTTCCTATATTCTACAAATTGCTTACAGAGTATCTGTCATATAATGCCATTGATCCAGGTGCTGGGGCTGCAGGAGAGCAAAGTGGCTACTTTCAGGCTGCTTATGTTTTAGGAACAGAAGTTGAAAACTATGTGCTATGTCAGGGTGAGGAGAGCTATGAAGAAAATAAAGCTTGGGACAGAGATATTTTTAATCAAGTTATCACATTTGTTATCTGCTTTTGGAGATATTAGTAAATCCATTTTAAGGATGTGGATAATAAGGTGTAGGATGCACATAAAGTGTCCAGGGTCCTCCAGTGAGCTGCCCACAGATGCCAAACATGCCCCAGTTCTCGGGTTTTCTGGGCTGAAGCTCTCTGCACTGGGATGACACTTTTCTTTCTTTCTTTTTTTTTTTTTTTGAGACGGAGTCTCGCTCTGTCGCCCAGGCTGGAGTGCAGTGGCCGGATCTCAGCTCACTGCAAGCTCCGCCTCCCGGGTTTACATCATTCTCCTGCCTCAGCCTCCCGAGTAGCTGGGACTACAGGCGCCCGCCGCCTCGCCCGGCTAGTTTTTTGTATTTTTTAGTAGAGACGGGGTTTCACCGTGTTCGCCAGGATGGTCTCGATCTCCTGACCTCGTGATCCACCCGTCTCGGCCTCCCAAAGTGCTGGGATTACAGGCTTGAGCCACCACGCCCGGCCCCAGACACTTTTCACTACACCCTGATCCTTTCTATTTGAGGCTCTCCCAAAATGGGGAAATGTTTCCGTTAAGTAATTTCCAGTTTAAAAGTTGTCTTCCACCTTCAAGCTGGGTGCAGTGGCTCCCACCTGTAATCCCAGCACTTTGGGAGACTGAGGCGGGAAGATCACTTGAGCTCAGGAGTTTCAAACCAGTCTGAACAACATAGTGGGACCCTGTGTCTACAAAAATATATATGATAAAATAATTAAAAAAATAAAAGCTATCTTCCTTCCACCTTCGGTAATTTCCCCCACACCTTGAATTTATTTCAAAAGGTTTTGTTTGTTTATTTTTCCAGAAAGGAAAACTTAAAAGCATCACTTCTGCTCTTAATTTTAATACCCCCCTCTTTCTTCCAGAAGGGAAACCAGCAACATGAATAAAACTCCAAAAACCAAAAACTGATTAATTTGGTCTGACCTTAGAGTCATGCAATCTGCCTCAGAGGTCTAGGTTTGCCACTTATTACTCATGTGGCTTGTGGTAAGTTGTCTACATCCTCAGGACCTCCCTTTTTCATCTGAAGAAGGGGATAATAATTCCAATCCCACGGGTAGACAGGATGAAATGAGGTAGTCGACGTGGAAGTGCCTGACACACCGAAAACTTCAAAGGTTTTTTCTCCTTCCCTTCTTTCTCTGTCCTCCTTTCTTTCCTCTTCCAGTATCTCCCTTTCTGTTTGTACTTGTAAGTCATTATAATAACACCGCTCCCCCAACCCCCAGCTCCCAGGGCTATGGTGAAGACCCTGTAAGATAAAGCCTACGGGGCCGGGGGCGGTGGCTCAAGCCTGTAATCTCAGCACTTTGGGAGGCCGAGACGGGTGGATCACGAGGTCAGGAGATCGAGACCATCCTGGCGAACACAGTGAAACCCCATCTCTACTAAAAAATACAAAAAACTAGCCGGGCGAGGCGGCGGGCGCCTGTAGTCCCAGCTACTCGGGAGGCTGAGGCAGGAGAATGATGTAAACCCGGGAGGGGGAGCTTGCAGTGAGCTGAGAACCGGCCACTGCACTCCAGCCCGGGCGACAGAGCGAGACTCCGTCTCGAAAAAAAAAAAAAAAAAAAAGATAAAGCCTACAAGAGTCATTTAGGCATAAGCCCCTGTGGTTCATGCACACAAGCAAGAAAATCACCATTAGGGGTAGTAGGAAGAGCATAGAGCCTGAGGGAACCCTTTTGGCCTAGAGGGAACTCAGCTCAGTGGCTGGTGAACTCTCGTAGGCTGTGTGCTTCTCCAAGCCTGCTTGTTCCAGTCATCGTGGAGCAGGCAGAGGCTGACAGCCTGGCTCTGAGGAATGGGCCAGCAATGCCTACATCCTAACACTGAGATTTAATGAAATGCTGATGTTGAAAGGCCTGGTTCTGTGCCCAGCCCAGGTTTCCTGAACTTCAGGCACTGATGAGCAACTTTGTAATACTGACCATACCAGCAGTTGAGATGCTTGTATTTACATTTTTGCTTTAACCAGATCTAAACAAGAAGGGCCACAAAAATCGCAAGTCTTATTTCATGTGTATCTTAATATATATTAGAACAGAGAGGCCATAATTCCCCAAGTCTTCCTAAGCACTCTGCAACGTTATGCTGGCAATTGTCAGCTGACGGGGAACACATCCCTGTAATTTAATGATCTTTACAATATTTTCATGAATCTTTAAAGTTCTTGCGTAGTGTTTTTACAGTTGTCATCTCGTTTAATCCTCATGACCCGCGTAGCTGAGACCAGCGTCCAAATTGTTGTCCTTACTTTGTGGTATAAAGTGCTCAGAGAGAGGAAACAGTTTTCCCAGTGGCATGCAGATTGTTCAGGTTGAGGGGGCCAGGAAGAGAACCCAGGCCTCTGGGACTCCGAGCCTGAATTGCTTTCTACCCTTTGCCTGAGATGTGCTCACTCATTCCAAGACCCTGGGCCACCCACCCACTGCTGGCTCCCTCCCTCCCAGATCTGGCTGAGGCCTCAGAAAACTGTCTGGACTCTCAGAGCCCTGCTGTAAATATCAGGAGGGGTTCTCTTATCTCAGAGTCACTTCTCACTCGCCCAGCTGCCAGCGGCCTCAGCATCCGTCAACTTGCAGGTTGCAAATCAGTGCCAAACTCAACAGCAAATCCACAATGGAGCGCAAACAGGCATCAACTCCTTGCCTGGGGAATTGCAGAGTGAACTTTGGGGCTGAGCCTAGCCTAGAGTCCTCTGTTTAAAGAGGTGTTCTGGGCCCAGGCACATTGTCCTGTCTCCTATGAAGAAAGGTCACAAGGAGGAAGCCAGGACATGTGAACCCAGCTCACTGAGCCATAGTCTCAGTCACAGTGGTGGAGAGAGGGAAGCCCAGTCCCACGCTTGATACTTTACCCACATGACACAGCAGCTCGAATCCAGAGACTCATGCAAAGGCAATGCAGACATCAATACCTAAACCTCGGGCTGCCTGACTCACGCCCAGAGAGGGGGCCTCTGTCTGGCCTCTGTTGCCTCAAACCACTCTCAACCACTAAATCTAACATGTAAATCCTGCCTCCTCGCTAGGAAAAGTCAGCTTAGAAACTAAAGAAAAACAAAAGGAAATATTTCTATATTTCCTGATACTGGCTAAAATCAGGATGGTCTCCATCTCCTGACCTTGTGATCCGCCCGTCTCGGCCTCCCAAAGTGCTGGGATTACAGGCTTGAGCCACCGCGCCTGGCCATTTCCACCTAATTTCTCCTCACTCTTCAAGACTCTGCTTCTTTACAAATTTATTGATTAATTTAACTAGCATATATCAAGAAATAAATTAGATAAAGCTTAGGTGGCAGGGCCTGGGGGTAAGCCTAGCAATAGAAAAATGGTGCCTGTGGCAAACACCTCAATAAGGCCAGCTCAGAAGGGCAGGGTCCCTCAAGTGCCCTCTCTCTTTCTCTAGCTGCCCTCTCTTCTGTTGCTTGACTCCATGGCTGGGGCAGTGGCCTCCTTGTCCTCCCTACCCAGAGGATCCCGTTGCGCCTTCATGACCTACCTCTTCCAGGAGCTCCCCGCCCTACCAGGCCTGTTGGGGGAGGTGACAGTTGAGCCTCAGATGTTTGTTTAAGCTTACAGTAATTGAGTTTTTCATGCATTCCAGGTTTTCTCCCCAAGCAGACTCTTAAGTTTCTCAAATGGGCCATTGTCTTCTATGACCTTTTGTCCATCCCTGCCCCTTATCCCATGTCCTCCACCCAGCATCCAGCCTTGAGTGGCCCAAGGGTCAGCAATGTCTGCCAGGTGGCTCACTTTTCTCCAGTATGGACCACAGCACTTGTTAAATATGCAGGCCCTCAGTGCCCACGCATTGTCAAAAAATAGGTGCCTTATTGTTTAACAATAGTCTTTTAAAATAAGCCATTTAAAATAACTCCAGCGAATCCTATAGCACTGAGGAATGCTTCCTCCAGGAGCTCGAAAGCAACAAAATAGTCAAGATAAACAGCCCTTCTCTTTCTTTTTGTTTCTTTTACCCACTTCTGCCCTTTAAAGGCTCCACCTTGCAGATTGGCCAAGACATAAAGGGGTTAATTTTAACTAGGCAGAGCAAGGAACAGCCCAGGCAGAGCACAGTATGGGTAACAATTAGCAAAAATCCAGATCTTCGGGAAGAGTGTGTGTATGGTGTGGGCTGTAGGTGAATTTCAGAGGGGCAGGACTCCTTCCCTACCTCTGACTCCTGATAACCATCACTACAGACAATTTTGGATGGCTGAACAATTTAAAATCTTTTTGATCACAGTTCTTCTCTTTTTGCTGGCAATTATTGTTGATGGCATGGCATGCTGGTGTCTTGGCAGAATGAAGCCTTCCTGCTGGGCAGAGGGGTTTTGAGTTTTATGTCCCAATATGACTTTGATGGATTCCGACAAATTTCTCAGGCTCAGTGGACCTTCGCCCAGGCTGGAAATCTTCCCTGGACAGCAGGAAACATCTGAGACTCAGACCCCAAATGGGGTGTTTTGCTTTGCTAATCCCCAGATCTTGGTGGACTGCCGCCAAGGCTAGATTTTTGGGGAAGCCAGAGCTGGGTGTCAGTCCCCAAGGTCATAAGTAGTAGCAGTGGAATCCCCCATTTAGAGTTAGGATATGATATCTAAACCCTTTGCTAGGTTGGTCCATGACCAATAGGAGCTTCCCTGGGCTGAGGAAACACAGAGAGTGAGCTAGCCTGTGCTGTGCTACTGGGAAAGGTCTACCCTGGGACTGGGCCTTTATAGAAGGTCATCACTGTCTACAATTAGGTCATGGAAATCATAGAAGCTAGGAGTCGGGGGCAGAACTACAAAAACTAGAAAATGGACAATGATTTCAGAGTGAGGGTGAAGCCAGATATCTGGACGTCAGTGCTGTGAAGGCTGGTCCTCCACTATCACGCCATACTTTTCCAATGCCTGGAGCAATGTTCAGTGGCGAGTGTGGACTCAGACAGGCCTGGCGGGGACATGGGATCTGGCATCTGGCTGTGCAACAGAAACTCAGGCTACACCTCACTTACAGGGCCACACAAGCTGACATTTGTCATCTTAGAGTTCAGGAATGAGTGTCTCCAAGAAGCACGCCAAGCTGCAGGAGCAGCCTCTGTCCTAGCCTGCCACACTCCTACAAGAATGCTATGTTAAGCCCTGCAAGCCCCAAGTAGAGATGTGTGTTCCTGGGCAGCCAACCCCCTCAGAAGACCCATGCCAGTGGAATGTTCTGTAGGCCAACACCAGTTGTTATTCGGTATGTGTTGTGTCAGGTACTGTGCCATGCTTCGGGTTCCAAATATTACCAAAAGATTAGTCCTGCAGCCTAATGACTAGGAGAGAGACCTATCTATGTTTGTGAGCTTTATATTCATGTATAAGTAAGTTCTAAAGTTACCTGGAGAAAGCATGATTCAGGGATGTGCAGAGGGGAGCTAATGCCTGTGTAGGGCTTTGAAAGATAAAGAGTTCTTCAGGTAGATGGGGGAAGGAAATGTACGACCAAAGAAAGCAACAGTTTATGAAAAATACAGAGGCATGAAGCTCCCTAGGGTGTTGAAGGAATTATAGGGGAGGGTGAGTTACAAAACCCTTGTTTGCCTTGATAAGGATTTTGGACTCAATCCTGCAGGTGATGGCAGCCACTGAAGGGTTGTGGTCAGGGTGTTCACACAGTGATGCAGATAATCAGGCTGGTTTGAAACGAGGGTGCTTTCTTTCTTTCTTCTTTCTTTTTTTTTTTCCAAGATGGAGTCTTGCTCTGTCACCCCGGCTGGTGTGCAGTGGCGCAACCTCAGCTCACTGCAACCTCCATTCCCTGGGTTTAAGCAATTCTCCTGCCTCAGCCTCCAGAGTAGCTGGGATTACAGGCACGTGCCACCATGCCCGGTTAATTTCTGTATTTTTAGTAGAGATGGGGTTTCACCATTTGGCCAGGCTGGTCTCAAACTCCTGACCTTGTGATCCACCTGCCTCAGCCTCCCAAAGTACTGGGATTAAAGGTGTAAGCCATTGGACCTGGCCAAGGGCACTTTCTTAAGAAGAATGCTACCAGCCTGGCCAACATGGTGAAACCCAGTCTCTACTAAAAATACCAAAATTAGCCGGTCGTGGTGGTGGGTCCTGTAATCTTAGCTACCCAGGAGGCTGAGGCAGGAGAATTGCTGGAACACGGGAGGTGGAGGTTGCAGTGAGCTGAGATTGCGCCATTGCACTTCAGCCTGGGCAACAACAGCGAGACTCTGTTCAAGAGGAGGAGGAGGAGGAGGGGGAGGAGGAGGAGGAGGAGAAGGAGAAGGAGAAGGAGAAGGAGAAGGAGAATGCTGCTAGAGCAGGAAAAGTCCAGGAGACACAGCCTGGAAAGGGCGACCCGGGGCCCACTGGGCCAATTAGGGCATGACCCACAGGTACTCGTTAGCGAGACTCTGTGAAGAAGAAGAAGAAAGAAGAAAGAAGAAGAATGCTGCTAGAGCAGGAAAAGGCCAGGAGCCACAGCCTGGAAAGGCCGACCCGGGGCCCACTGGGCCAATTAGGGCATGACCCACAGGTACTCATTTCTCTTCTGGGTCTTTCCTGCCACATCGGCCAAATCCCTCCTCAAACAGGCTTGCAGTGCTTGTGTAAGTAGAGCATCAAAGGGAGATAATGGATGTGAACGCACTTTGAGAAAAAACAGAATATAGATGCAGCCATCCTATTACTATTTTCTTCCTGAATGATTCAAAAGGATAGCAAACCTACCAGTTTCAAGTGCCCATCCTGCCACCCAGGGAGGCTGAGGCCCACAGCTTCTCAAGATGCACCATGGAAAATGGGGAGCAACGTCAGCTGCTGGTGTGTGTGCCAAATCGGTTCAGCTAGGGTGTCGGACTGTCTGGTGCCCTCCCCAGCTGGGGGAAGCATTTGCTGGGGCTTTGAGATAGTAGCTTTCCCCCTCCCAGGACCCACCCTCCACCCAGGCCTGAGGAGTCACTGCAGATCATAGCTTGGAAACCAGATCCACCTGTCCCAGGCTGAATAATCTCAGGGAGGCTCTGGTGATGGGCAAATTGATCACTGACTGACAGGTCTCCAGGCCAGCTTGGAATGCCTGCTTGGGGTGAATTGGCAGCTTTCCGCTTTCCCAAATTCATGGGAACGTGTTGTTGTTGTACAAACTGCCTGGCATGCATGCAGGCTGGGGAGGGAAGGGGCTCAGGAGCGCTCAGAACACTGTGCAAAATGCTCAGAGCGCCTGGAAGAACCAAAGGCAGCTCCCTGGTGGCACTTTGCTCCTTGGTCATCTCAGACTCATACTCCCTGGAAACTGTGTTCTATTTTCAGTTGCTACCAATGGCCACCTTTGGACAGAGTTTGGGGACTTGATTCTTTTACCAACAAGTTGAGTAGCCATGGGGCATTCACTTTCCTTCTCAAGATCTCAGTTTCCTCATTCCTGAAACAAGAATATTCCAGGGATTTCTGGAATCAATAGAATGGTGAAAAGGGAAGAACGTTTAATGTCAGCAGATGGGGATTTAAACTCAGCTCTGTGGCTCCTGGGGAAGCTGGTTTCCGTCTTTGAACTTCCACTGCCTCATGTAGCATGGTGCCTGGTATTGTAGAGCTTCACCATCATCGTAAGAAATATTAATATCTTTTACTTAGGCATAACCGTGTTTCTGAACATCCATAATGTTAATTGGCACAAGCACATTTATCAGGACAATTTCAGGGGAATAAGCTACAGGTAATGAACATCATATAACCGTGCTAGACAGCTGTAGCTTGCAGGTCAGTTTTGCCTTCAGAAAGAGCCGGGGCCTCCCAGGCACTCGCCCAGGCCAGGCCCCATCACAGGTCACTGAGACCTGCCCCGGGTTTCTCTCACAATGTAGGAGTAGAAAGCTTTTTCTACCTCCGTTTCTGGGACACTGGTGCAGGAGCCAGTGGGCTGGGATCAATCTATAAGGAGCCAGGAGCAAATCACTGAGATCCTGTCTTGAGACAGGACTGAGCAGGAGACAGTATGTGGTTGACATGATCGGCTAAGCTGGGTCACCTGAGGGGACACAGGAGAAGCCCTAAGGGGGCATCCTCTGACCCAGCAGTGAAGATGCCTGGTAGATTCTAAATCAAGGGTCTCAGAGCAGCGGCTGTCAGAACAGACCGGTCCTATACATAGGCCCAGACCTCAGATAAGCAAAGCACTGGCCATCCACTTGTACACAGACACTAAACACTTCTTCCTGTATTCTCTGGGTTGCTTCTCGATTTGGAGTCCTGAAGAAGAAATAGTAGAAAATCAGAGTGACAACAATATCAATAATTGACAACAGTAAGCAAATGCAGGCCTGCATCCACTTAATGGGACACAATGCAGCTATTCACAGCAGTGTTCATAAAGAATTATCCAGAATATCTGAAGGTACATGTCTTACAATGTCAAATGAAAATGGGTATATTTATTTGACTGCAAATAAGTAAACTCTAAGCTTAGGAAAAAACCATGCTAGAAGGAAATCAATCCTTTGACTCTAGGTGATCCTCAATAGCTTTCTACTTTGATATATTTTCAAATGTTCTACAGGGTACATGTGTTATTTTAAAATAGAAAACATTTATTTTTTTAAAAGTATAATTTTTTTGGCTATTGTATTGAGACAGACAAGCTGGCACGCTTTATCTGCAAGTTTAAACTCCACAGCAGCTTGATCATTTCAACATGATGGCAAGAAGATTCTGAACCATGCAAATGCCAGGAGGAGAGCCAAGAGCAAAAAATCTCCAACCAGCACTGGGCCCTGAGTGTCACACAAATGCCTTTCATTCTCAGAGCCTCCCGTGAGAACACAAATAACAACAACCAAAACAAAAAGACACAAGTTAAGAATATAAATTCATGTACCCTATTTTTTTTTTTTAATCACCCAGGAATTTGTAAGTTCCTTCAAATAGATGGTAGTCCTGCCAAAAAACAAAGTCATTTAGATAGACAATACTTTTATTCCCACATTGCTGTTATGGCTCAGAAAAGTCCCAGTCTCCACTTTGGAATTGTCCCATGGATCCACAGCACAGGCTTGTGGATTTGAGGAGTGTAGCCAAATCTTTGCCTTTTCAAGATGGATTATGATTTTCCAAAACAGTTTGAAAACCCTGTCTGCCCTTAAACTGGGCAATTACTTGGGGAAATATTTTCGGATGTAAGTGGAATGTGGCTTGAAAGATCAGAGACTAACGGTCTCTCAGTGCTGGTAAACAACTCCCGGCGATGCTGCAAACGAGGCTCGGCCTTAAGATCTGCAGGGCTGCATCTTTGGAATAACTGCACAGTCTCTGCAAGAGACTATTAGGGGGGCCAGCACTCATTGCTATGTATTAACTTGCATACGTTTGCAGAAAAAATTTAAATCTTTAAATACTGATGGAGCATTTACCCCATGGAAGTCACTCAGCTAGAAAACGGAGAAAATGCAGCACTGTCCCTGCCTGCCTTCAAGGAGCTCACCAAATTAATCTCTTCACCATTGTATCTTGCATATATTTATTTTTGGGTTCACGTATTTCAATACTGCCATCGAGAAGATGCACAGGAAACAACTATGTTCCAATGCATGAGCATTTTCATAATGAGTGGGGAGAGGCCCCGAGGGTAAGAGGTCGACTTTTGGACAAGAGGAAGATGAATGTGTTCTCCCAGTCCCTCTGCTGCTTGAATCACCTGAAGCAGACAGACCTGGACTTTGTTACAGGTAAATAATTACAGTTGTATCTGCCATAAATATCTTGCTGAAGGGGCCATTGCAAAAATTGAGATTGTATCTCCAAGCAACTGTCAAATGGCTAGAATAAATTCAGAGGACTTGAAATACTGATGTACATTTTCTATCATAGATATCTCTTGGTCTAGACTTTCAGACTGCATCTTGACAGAACACCTAGGATGGCTGAGAAATTAAGGAGTCAAGAACAAAAAAATTACATAGTGTTGGTGTTCTGTGGTTTGTGTCTTCTTTATCTGTGGTCCCGGCAAACAGGAAGTCCTTGTGAATTGGGGGGCTCGAGCAGAAATGTTAAAGACACAGATCCCTGGGAATTTAAAAAGCCAAGGAGGTAATAAATCTTGGGCCAAAATGGAAAGCCTGAAGAGGTCAGTGAGCTACAGCCAACCTAATATCTGTACTTCTCAGGGCCGTCATAAATCTGACACTGCTGCTTCTGGGCTCAGCTGGCTTCTGTGCAGCCGGCAGATCAAAAGCCTCTCCCGGTACCCTCTGCAATTGCCTGTTTCTCATTGGGCCTGTTGGGTGAGGCAGGCAGGATGGGGAGGGAAGGATGATGCTGTCCTCTTCTTCTCTGCACCATCTGGGGGCAATATTTAAATATCTGCACCCTGAGGTTTAGAGAGAGAACTGTGGGAACTAGATGTACCACCCCAAAGCTTGAGGAAGTGAAGGGTCAGCTTCGGGAAGGAGCGGCAGCCAAGCAGACCAAGATTTCTTATCTGGGGATGTTGTTTTGTTTTAGTCAGAAGGGAGAAAGACTATTATTCAGGCTTTCTGAATTTCAACAGAGGAGGACTCCCACATGTCACTTCCAATATAGCTGGATCTTTGTCTCACACATTCTCTCTGAATTATTTACTTTTTTCCCCAAAATATCTACTAACCTGCCCATTTGTTTATCTGTTTATTTATGCAAAGAACTATGCCAGGCGTCTTACCTGTGTTCCCACCGAGTTTCCTGAAAGGGAGATATTATTATTCTCTCTCTTCAGATGAGGACACTGAGGCTCAGGATGGTTAAACAACTTGGTAAAGGTTATGCAACTAGTAGGTAGCTGAGTCAGAATTTGAACCTAAGCCTCTGAGACTAAAAGTTCCATGCAATTCCTACTCTGCCACAATAAATCTACTGGGACTAGGGCACTACTAAATCCTGCAAAGGATGTAAAAATAAACCAAAGGAGAATCCTGGTTTTTAAAAAAATGGTCTGAAAGCTGAGATTTGACATATCTATAAATAATAGTGATACAAAATAGAGTGTGATAAATGCCTAGAGAGAGGTACAAATAAAATATGAAGGGATTTAGAGAACCCAGGGATTACTTCTCTTCTTGGTAGCTTGGGCATTTGCAATGGGACTCGGAGTATCAGTAGGATTTGGGTCTTTGGCTCCAGAAGGAAAGGACTCTTCTGTAGATAAATGGAGTGTTCAGAGGTCCCAGCCAACACAACACGAGGTATGTTTGTAGCTGAGTTTGGGATCAGCTACCCAAACAGGGGTATTGAGAAATGAATTTGGACAGGTTCGGAGTTTAAGCTACGTATATCTTCTAACATCTGATGAAGAGTAGAGCTACTTATTTCCCTATAAGCAACAGAGAGTTAGTGGAGGTTTGTGAGTATATAATTGAGAAAACTTACTTTTGTTTTTTTGTTTGTTTGTTTGTTTGTTTTTGTTTTTTTGAGACAGAGTCTCTCTCTGTCACCCAGGCTGGAGTACAGTAGTGCAATGTCGGCTCACTGCAACCTCTGCCTCCTGGGTTCAAGCGATTCTCCTGCCTCAGCCCCCTGAGTAGTTGTGACTACAGTCATGTGCCACCAGAAAGCTTACTTTTGTGACAGTGTAGAGGCTATTTGGGAAAGACAGGGAGAAGGGGCAGAGGACAAGCTAGGGGGCTATTGTGGTAATCCAGTTTTTGAGGATCTTGACCTTGTAGATTGTTTGACTTCTGTTACATTTTTTGGCTTTGCCGTTTGGGGTGGATGACTTTCTTAATGTCCATTAACAGAAATGCCTGAAGTTTTAGGCACTCTACGTCAGTTAGTTTAAGTCATTCTTTAGAATCCAGCAGGTCTCCAAGGTCTGAATAATACCAAGCATCTGGGTACCAACTAGGATGTGAACAAAGCAAGAGGTACCACTTGCTTTTCTCCAGTGGCTCATCCAGAAGCCTCATCATTTCCAGACCAGCACCTCCACTTCAAAGGCTTGCTCCTCTTAGGGATATAGGATCCCTCTCTGCTGTGGAGAGAGGAATGGAGAATATATGAAAAGCATAGAGGGCTGAGAGGCAGGGCCAGATTCCAGGCTCTGTGCCGTCTCTTCTCTTTGACTTTGGACACACAACCTGACCTCTTTGGTCAGTTTTACCATTTCCCAAACATAGATAATATAATTTTTGCTCATATAAATCTGGGCAGAATTATACAGTGCATATAATTAAGGGTATCCGTTTTCAGACTGGGTCCGAAAAGCTCCAGTGTTTCTTTGAAGATGCTTCAGGGACACCCCATGGGTAAGAAGTGTCTGAGCAGATCCCTTTTAATCCATTGTATTGATACATATTGGGTTTCTGCTGCAAATACACAATGAGTGAATGAATGCATGAAGATTTAAACCACTGGTGGTATGTAAAGAGATTCAACCGAGAGCCAGAACATAAAAGAGAGTCCTGGATCTGTCCTAGCAAGCTGTGAGATTTCTAGCAAGCCATTTATCCTCACCTTGAGCCCCTGTTTCTTCATCTGTCACACGCTTGGCTTTGAATAGATGATCTGTGTCCCTTCTAGTGATGAGATGATATTTCTTCATTATATGAGAATTATAGGAATACAGATAAAATGTATTGTGGCAATGATTTAACTAATACTTAAAAAGCAAGGCCTAGTATCACATCAGCTATGCAGACTACGACCAGGTACAGGGAATCAGGCCTCCAAGCCATCGCCACAGGCATGAACCCAAGTTCTTGCTCAGACCTTACTAATTCTTAGTTTGTGTACAATTCCAACATGCTCAGCTAATTGATGCTATAGCCTGCAGCAGAAAACCCTGTAGCAGGAAAGAAACAGGTAGGGCAGGTACTTATGCAGCTGCACAAGTGGTCTGACACCAGGCTAGTAGAAATGCAAAAGGTGAAAACTATTAAGAAGCTGGCATAAGAATTTAAAAGCACTTGAAGAAAGGGATCATTGACTCTAGGAGCATATATTTTTATACAATCTAGTTATATCCATCTTCCTCTCTGGCAGGACTTCAGCTCATGTGAAATCCAGAGGAATCCAAGACAGTTAAAAAATTGGCTCCCAAGTTAGAATAGATGACTTAGCCAAGAAACAAAGCAGGGGATACACTAAATATTTGTTTCAAAAAGCCGAGTTGTCAAATCTGAGGTCTGAGAGAAAAATGGACTTAAGAAAAGCACAAAGTAAAAAGCACGCGTGGAGCCCAGGGACCCAGTGTCCAGAAGACTGTTTAAGTGGTTCAATGAGATGCACTCATTCATGTTCCGGTAATGAGTCTGGGCCATTATGATAAAAATAGATGACGCTGTGTAGCATCTATTGAAGGAAGGAAGCTGGGAGTGCATATTCTTTCTATCTGGGAAGGTTTCTAACAAAAAGAGTGAATCTGCGGAGGGGAGAGGGTGTCAGCCTTTGGTCCTTTTTTTTTTTTTTTTTTTTTTTTTTG
>NC_045444.1:670471-674481 GCF_002776525.5 Piliocolobus tephrosceles | reverse complement strand
AGTGGCCGGATCTCAGCTTACTGCAAGCTCCGCCTCCCGGGTTCCCACCATTCTCCTGCCTCAGCCTCCCAAGTAGCTGGGACTACAGGCGCCCGCCACCTCGCCCGGCTAGTTTTTTGTAGTTTTTAGTAGAGACGGGGTTTCACCGTGTTAGCCAGGATGGTCTCGATCTCCTGACCTCGTGATCCGCCCATCTCGGCCTCCCAAAGTGCTGGGATTACAGGCTTGAGCCACCGCGCCCGGCCAGCCTTTGGTTCTTAAAGGGTTAACACTTAGTTATCTGGAAAGTCTTCTTGAAATCCCCCCAAATGTGTGGGCTTCCCCTGGGCACTCTCCTCCCGCTAGCGGTATACCAGATTCTGGCTCCAGGGGTCTCTGGCCTGTGCTCCATGCCTGGAATGGCCAGGCATCTGAGCGAGGCTGCAGTGTTGTCAGGGGCTCTGTCTGTCTCTATTTGGTGCTGTCTTGGGAAGATACACAAAGAAGGCAGTACTGAAACCCCAGCCGCCTCGTGCCAGACGGTGCCTGTCCTTGCTTTTCTTCCCCATCATTCTGCTGCAGAGGCCAAAAGTTGGCAGCAAAGCTTATGGATTTGATTATGAGGGGCTTGCAGGATGGTGAGAGTGGGCAGGAGCCTGGGCCGGAAATCCTTTGCGAAAAGCCAAGAAAACACCGGTTTGGATTCCTGTTGCCTGTGGTAACGCTTTCCTTCAACAAGTGCTTGTAAAAGTGGAGGGGCATCCTTAGCATGCGTCCAGGAGAAAGTCTGGACACCACTTCGTAGACACAGCGCTGCGAGGAAGCAATGGGAAGACTCTTCAGGGGGAAAAAAAATCAGCTGATGTTGCCACGTTAGCACTCAAGGAACCTGTAAATATCAAAAGGCGAGAAACTCTCAGTCCGAGGTCTGCTTGGAGGTGTGGCCTCATGGTGAGGATTCACCCGATGTCCTTCCAGACTCTTCGGAACTGCAGAATGGCTGCCCAGGGACGGGGAGGGAACCAAGGACTGTGCTAAGCCCTTCAGCTGCGTTTGTTCCCTAAGTCCTGACAACAGCCTGTGAACCAGAAGTATCTGAGACAGGTCTCAATCACTTTAGAAAGTTTATTTTGCCAAGGTTAAGAAGGCACCTGTGACACAGCCTCAGGAAGTCCTGACAACAGGTGCCAAAGGTGACTGGGGTACAGCTTGATTTCATACATTTTAGAGATACATGAGACATCATCATGTATGTGATTGTGATTACACAATCAATATGTGTAAGATGCACATGGGTTTGGTCTGGAAAGGCAAGACAACTTGAAGTGGAGGGTTTCCAGGTCATAGATAGATAAGAGGCAAATGGTTGCATTCTTTCAAATCTTTGGTCAGTCTTTCACTGAACCCCCAATTTATATGGGAGAAGGGAGTAGAGGAATAGTTACTTATGCCTTAGTCTGGCTCAGTGAATTCACATTTTTACATAAACAATAGAGCATAGGAAACAATCACATATGCATTTGTCTCAGGTGAGCAGAGAGATGACTTTGAGTTCTGTCCTTTGTCCTGCACCTGTGAAGATAAGCCAGCAATTGACACTGCCAAGGTGAAATCTAACAGAACTATTTTAGGGTAAAGTTCTTGAGGCCCACAAGGAATTTCCTTCTGGACAATCTGTGAGACAGGTATGCAGCTTTTTTTTTTTTTTTTTTTAATCTTCGTAGCTATCTTATTTGGGAATAAAATGGGAGGCGGGATTGCCTGATGCAGTTCTCAGCTTGACATTTCCCTTTGGCTTAGTGATTTTAGAGTCCCAAGATTTACTTTCCTTTCACAAGCTCTATGACAAAAGATTTGACTAGGCCCATTTCATTGACAATCACACTAAGGTTCAGGATGGTTAGGTGACTTTCCCGAGGTAACTTTCCTAGTGTGACAAATGAGGGTTTCAGATCACTTGTGCCCAGCATCACCAAAGCCCCTGCTTTCTTTTTCCTTTTTCTTTTTTTCTTTCTTTCTTTCTTTCTTTCTTTTTTTTTTTTTTTTTTTTTTTTTTTTTTTTTTTTTTTTTTTTTTTTGGTCTACAGGCTTCTTGAGAGGACATAGGGTAGGCATTGCTGGAGGATCTCTCCCCAAGATTGAGGTTGGAGAACAGAACCCATAGGTCCTGCACCAGCAGCAGCAGCAGCACCTGGAACTTGTTAAGAATGCAAATTATTGGGCCCCACCCCAAACCTACTGAATCAGAAACTCTAGGGATGGGTCTAGCAAATTGTGTCTTAACGCCCCTTCCAGGTGACTCTGACTGCAGCCAAGCTTTCAGAACAGAACCACTGCTCTAAGGCCTTGCTATTCAAAGTGCAGGCACAGGACCAACAGCAAGCTATCCCCAGGGAGTTTGTGAGAAACGCAACATCCCAGGTCCTATCCTGGCCCCCAACTCTGCATCTTCATGTTCATAGGATTCCCAGAAATTCAAGGGACTATGAAAGTTAGAGAAGTACACAGCTCTGTTGGTTGAAGGTATTGCTGAATCCATATTGTAGTCTGTGAGCCGAGCTATAAGCAGGTTCTTCCCAAGTTCAAGGAATGGACTCATACCATCCAGATGAAGCGTAGAGGTGGGAGTGAGTGAGCAGGACTGGGCTAGACTGTGAATGTCTGGGTTAGGCCCTGGATTTGCTGCTTTCCCTTGCCACTGTGCTAGAACCCATGCTAGGCCTGTTTGAATACACAGCATCCTCTGAAGACTCACCTTCTGTGAAATGCTTCCTGCAGGTCAGGGATGTAAAAGCTTCTTCCTTACCAAACTCTGATGAACACATAGGAGCTGCTGGGTGATCTGCACTGGAAAGGATTCTTGGTCTGTGTCTGGGCTCAGTGGGATGAGTGCCAGGATCATCTAGCAATGTCTGCCACAGGCATGGGATGGGGCAGTGGTGGCCTGAGTGATGAACTGATGCACAAGGGACAAGGGGGGTAGGGGACACAGAGGTTGAGCAGATCCGGATACCTGAGAAGTTTGGCAAACACTTATTATAAACATACTTTTCTCTTTGCAGGGATTATAGGCAAATTTTCCTGTTGCCTTTGTCAAATGTTAATTACTGTTTTTACAAAAGATAAAAATGATTGACTTTTTAAAAATGCAAACAATACAAAAGGTATATAACCCTTTCCCTCCCAATAGAAAACCACTCTTAACTATTTCTGGAATATTCTCCCAGATACATTTTTAGGTATACCTTCCCCCTCTACACAGATATACTTAGATGATCTGCCTGCCTCAGCCTCCCGAAGTGTTGGGATTACAGGTATGAGTCACCATGCCCGGCCACCAACAATATTCTTTATAGCAATAAAACAAAAAACAAACAAAAGAATTTAGTTTGAAATCACGGCTGCATTAGTTTTCATGGTTCTTTAGCTTCCTCCTTTTCAGAAGAATCCTTTAGTTTTTCCTCAACTGATGGTTAAAGGCCAGTTGTTTCTTGGAATGTCCCTCAATTTGAGATTCTCTAATGTTTCCTTCTGATTAGATTCAGGTGATGCATCTTCAGCAGGAATATCACAGAAGTGATGCTGGGATCTCAGTGCATCCCAGTACATGGTTTTTACTTGTTCTGTCACTGCTGATGTTCACACTGATCACTTGATTCAGGTGGTGGCTGTTTAGCTTCTTCACTGTGAAGTGACTCCTTTTCTCCTTAGGCCTAATTAGTATTTTGTCAGGAGGAATTTTGAAAATATACCCTATTTCTCATCAGACTTTCAATGTATTTATTTATTGATTTTTAAATATGTTTATCTTATTCAGTTGGTCATATTCCATTACAATCATTACTTATTTGCTATTCATATTGGGCAAAGGGAGCCCTTACAAGCTAGTGTCTGTGTCCTTTCCATCAGGTTGCCTCAGTCTTTGAGCACTTTGCTTTCCGCCATGGTGAGACGTTCCTGAATCATCTTGCATATTCCTTCTCTCAGTCTTGGATCCAACTGCTTCTCCAACAGGCCCTGGTTACTTTTAA
>NC_045444.1:644635-670461 GCF_002776525.5 Piliocolobus tephrosceles | reverse complement strand
GGAGAACGACACACACACACACACACACACACACACACACACACACACACTTGCATTGATGTTCATCACTATATCTATCTACACATATTGAAAATAACCCATTCACAATGGGACTGAAGTGGCTACATTGTCTGGGGTAAGTACTTGGGGTTTGTTGTTTCTTGCCAGGAGCATTTAGGACACAGAAGCACACAAGGAGTTTAGGAGCAGAGGTTTAATAGGTAAGAGAAAGAGAAAGAGAGAGAAAGGAAAACAGCTCTCTCTCCAGTGAGAGAGAGGGTACTTCCAAGAGGAAAAGACCTGTGACTGGCAGCAGATGCCCCAGATTTTATAGTCCAGCTCGAGGAGGTGATTTCTGATTTACATAGGGCTCACAGATTGGTTCTATTAGGTGTGACATTTACATAGCCTGGGGAAGGCTGGTCAGCCTGCACTTATCTTATTATGCAAATGAACTTTCCCCTTGGTCAGCACCATCTTGTCTGCTCCTTACTGTACATGTGGCTGACAAAGAGGAGGGAAGATGGAGCCACCATCTTGACCATGACGGGCACAACTGCCAGCATCTGTGTCTGCAGTTCAATTTTACAGGCTGCTCTTTGTTAGAAAGGAAAATAATTTGGGGCTGCTTTTTGTTAAAAGGGAAACCTTGCCAAAGACTTCCGTACCCTCACTACCTGCCTAAGTAATTTCTTAACTCCTGTATCAGAACCTTCCCTTTCCAACCCCACCACAAGGGTCAAGCTGATTTTCTTCCTTTTCATATGTTTCACTGTTTTCTGACAAGAAGAAGCTAGAATCCTATTGCTCTAACTCTATTTACTTATTTGTAATAAGTCAATATGTAATATTGACTCCTCCTGTGTACAACTTATCTCCTAGCTTGATGGCCACCCCTTCCACCAAAGATTCCCACCAAATCCATTCAGTCTCTGGAGCCCTGGGCTGGCCAACAACATGGGCTGCCCCCTTCCTGTCCCTCTCTCTTCTTATAAAATCCCACGTGGTGCCCTCCTCACCCCTCTTGGGTTCAATTCCCTATGCAGGGCCACGTTTCCCCACCTGGATGCCCTTCCTTCCTGCTAGGCTCTGACCCCAGCTCCCCTGCCCCCACACCCCCCAACGTGAACACCTACCTCCTTCTGCCCAACCAAAAGTCTTGAGCATTGAAATGCTCAGGAAGGGAAGGAACAGAAGAGGAAGAAGAGACTAGCTTGCATTTGAATATTCTAATAAGCCCCTTTGAATGAAATGATCTTCATTGTTTCCACTGTGGAACTTGATAACCCACTGTCATGGAGAGCATTCTGATTCAAAGGACCATGGAACATTTGCTTGAAAAAGAAGAGTGGAATGTTATGGGGTTCTAGACTTGGGAAAGAGCATAGGTGAGGGGGATTTCTGAGACTGAGTGGGGACCACTCTTGGAACTCTTATTTTGTGCACATTTGGAGCCTCTGATAATCAGACATCAAGATAGGATTAGACAGGCAAGAAATTATTAGGGGAAATGGCCATGCAAAGAAATGGGGAGGCAGAGGCTAGAAAAGCCCTCAGACTGTGATGCAGATCTAACCCAGAGGGAAGGAGAGAGGAGCAGAAGGCAGGGCAATGGGAGCATTTCAGACTGCAGAGCGGTTCTAAGGAAAGTTTGGCAAGGACTTCAGTAAGTCCCAAGCCACAGTCGCTCATTCCCTGTCTTCCAGGAATGGACCTTCCACAGTACTCCCGCCCTGCCCAGCCATTGGCTGGGGGAAGCTGTAGGAACACAGGACTCAACATGAGTTTGATGGTGGATTTCAGGGCACAGCAGCTGGGCCATGGGTTAATTATGTTTCCTAAAGTCAAGGATCTGAGAGGAGCCTTCTCCTGGATGCCCCATGAGCAGAAGGGTAAGAATAGTTACCTATCCTTCTGGAAGGTAGGACTGAATTATAACCTGTTCCTAAACAGAAAATTAATTAGCAGAAAGCTATAATCTGCCTCTTGAGCAGAGACGCACAGAGAAAAGGGAGAAAAGATGAGCAAAGAAGAAAGGTAAACTCGGCCGGGCGCGGTGGCTCAAGCCTGTAATCCCAGCACTTTGGGAGGCCGAGACGGGCGGATCACGAGGTCAGGAGATCGAGACCATCCTGGCTAACATGGTGAAACCCCGTCTCTACTAAAAACTACAAAAAATTAGCCGGGCGAGGTGGTGGCACCTGTAGTTCCAGCTACTCTGGAGGCTGAGGCAGGAGAATGGCGTAAACCCGGGAGGTGGAGCTTGCAGTGGGCCAAGATCGCATCACTGCACTCCAGCCTGGGCGACAGAGCGAGACTCTGTCTCAAAAAAAAAAAAAAAAAAAAAAAAAAAGGTAAACTCTTGTGCCAGGTATCTGATGAAATTGGCTTCTTTGTGATTTTGAACTAAGTGGAGATGCCCCACCCATGTATCCCTTTTCCTGTGAATGAAACCACCTCTGCAAAATTATGACAGTAAGAGAAATCTGACATGGCTGACTCCATCTTGCTTCTAGCCTCACAGGTTGGCTGTCTTTGCTTATTCCTGGGTGTAGGCCAAGTTAACTTTGGAAGAAATTTAGTTTATAGTTTAAATGGTAATAGCCCTTCTCAAAAACTAAACTGTTCTTGTAAAACTAACAAAAGGCCACCAAGTTAGGAGGGTGAGAGGGGCTTGAATTCTGAATAATTACCAGTCATTATTCTGGAGGTCTTAAGATTTGCAATATCCCCAATTTCTATCCCAGATAACATCACTATTGTAGAACCTAAGAGTGGCCTTTTGAGATGTCTTTTCACTTTTTCACATTTCTGACAACCGGATGGCCCCACATGGACCTACCAACCAGTCTTGTGGCCTCCACTCAGGAACTGACTCAGCAGAAGAGGACAGCTTCGATTCCCCATGATTTCATCTCTGATCCAATCAATCAGCATGCCCCCATGCTAGTCCACCAAACTATCTTTGAAAAACCCCAAACCTCTGAGCCTTTGAAAAGCAGCCAGTTGCAAAGCTGGGCTAACTTCCTAAAGACCCACTGCACCCATCACTGCCACTCCTGATCCTTGGATCTTTGATCCCTTGATTTCATTCACACTTTAAATTTTCATAATTGCCTTGGACTGTGATTCTTGGATGATGACATCTTCTCATTTCTTTCTTTAGTTTAGTGACTTTGGTACCTCCACACTGGTGAGTTTTCAATTTGGCATGTTTTCTTGGGTTCAGCGGCACCCACAGCTAGAATTGGAGATCATTTTCTCTTCTGCCTTTACCCAGCAGAGCCTATCCAGGCCATTGACCTCCAGTCCCCAGTGTTATTGGCAAGTCAGAGACAGTGGGAGCAGTGTGCTGACTGGAGCGCTTGAGTCCCAGAGAACCCTGGAAGAGAGTAGAGGAATCCACAGTCCTGTACCTCTGGGGTTAAATTGGACTATACTCTTCATCTTTGAATGTTGTTCATGATCTTCCAGCTTTGCCTCATGTTATAAAATAATTTCAATCCTATATTTGTATAGCAATTGTGTATCATTTGGGGGGTTTGCAGCAATGCTAAGTATATGGTGGCATTTCATAGGTGAGAAAATGAAAACCCAGGGAGAGTTAAGTGATATGCCTAAGGTCACGCAGCTGGACCAGGCAGAAGCCCGACTGGGTTAGTGCTTAGTGAAATATTCTTTCCACAGCATTGCTGTCATGTCTATTATGCACCCCCCAACCATGGATTCCCTTTCAGTTCTCCTCAGAGGCTGTTACATTAATTCTGATTCCCTCCCCCAGTTTTTGCAACCTTATGAAATAACTTGCTCTACTGAATCACTGCTTTACCTACAAGATATAATTTTATTCTACTGCCTCTGATTTCATTATCTCTGTTTTGTCACTCGATCTCACTTTTTCTAGGGGTTCCAAAGGATTTACAATGAATGATAAGAATGGAATTATAAGCACCAAAAAATGGAGAATAATTAAATGTCAGTCACGGCCATGATAGAGTGAATGGAATTCTGTATCTCACTATTTGGGGCGCTGGCTGTGTGATACTCATTAACTGTTTTTTTTTTTTTCTTAAGGCTATGAGTTTGGCTGGGAATTCAGCTGCACGTGATGGATCATGCTTACCTTGCCTTCCCCCACCTGCATGCCTCCCCCGAAGAAGATAAGCATCTTTGGGAGCGAGAATTTTTAAATGAGATTGTTTATGCATCAAGGAGTAAGTATTAATAGCTAAAGTGCATTCATATGGTGATTGTTTTCTGGTGATGAGAATGGGAAATGTTATTTCTCTATTAAATTATGGAAGTCACTGGATTATGCATTACATGCTGATGTGCCAGCTCTGTTTCTCTCTACTCACAGTGATGCTTTGAGTCTCATTTTCAAACTAGACACCTCTGTAAATTGACCTGAATGTTCTGTGTGTACATGGGCATCGACGCAGAGGGAAAACAGCAGTTGCTCAGCAAGCACGTTCCTTCTACTCTGGGATCTGCAGTACAGGCAGTACTCTCTGCCAAGGTACGTTCTGGAGTCCTGTGCTTTGCCCAGCGTCCCCACCCTATCAGGGACATGGCAAGTGCATCCAGGAAGGGGAGGGTCTGCAAAGTGAATCACAGGAGCAACAGTGGAAGAAACCAGGGGTGTTTAGTACAAAGAGGCAAAAACTAGAGTACGTGTGAAAGTTACCTTCAAATACTTGAATAAAGAAGTTCTGTACAGGAGGTTGACACTTGCTCTGTGCTACCCTGGAACGCAAAACTAGAATCAAAAGAGAGATGATTTCTGGTTCCACAAAATAATACAATTTTCCTTTATTTGCAGCATCTAACTATTCATTAAGTCCTTTCAAAAACATTGTCACCAGAAAGTAATCTCCATGATGAGAGGAGGTTTGCCTGATTTTTGTTTTTCTTTTAGTATCCACTGTTCCTGTGATAGTGCTTGGCACATAGGAACTGCTCAATGCATGTTGGCTGAATAAATGAATGAATGAGTTGGTTTCTATGAGGGTTGATGTGATAAGCCCATTTTGTGGATGACAAAAATTGAGAAGTTTAGATATGTAAAGTGGTTTCCTAAGCTCACCTATACTCCTGAACTATCCTGAACCCAGGCCCCCTAATAAGAGTCTACTGGCTTACTCAAAGGCTTAATGAGCTTAGCTTTCTATCATAAATTGGGTCATCTCCAGTGGTAGTTGGCGAGCTCCTCATCAGATTTCGAACAGGCTTATTTGCACCTCTGCTGCTGTCATGACCCTGCATCAGCTGGACAGTCAAGTTTTGAGGGGCAGGATGAATCACAGATTGGCTGGCTTTCTTATTGCTGAGGCGACTAAAAACAACTTTTCATACTTCATTTTCTCCCTGTCTTCTCTCACCTCCCCTCCCTTTCTGTGTATCTTCCATTCTTCCCAGATCTCTGAAATGCCTCCATCACACAGTTCCTCTCTCTCCTTGCCCCTCCAGTTGAGAGAAAAGCTGTTGTATTACCCTGTTTACACATTACTATACATAAATACCTGAGACTAGGTAACTTATAAAGAAAAGAGGTTTAATTGGCTCATGGTTCTGCAAGCTGTGCAGGAAGCATGGCTGGGGAGGCCTCAGGAAACTTACACTCATGGCAGAAGGCAAAGCAGAGGAAGGCACATCTTCGCATGGCCAGAGCAGAAGGAAGAGAGAGAAGGGGGAAGTGTTACACACTTTTAAACAGCCAGATCTCATAAGAACTCATCACTATCATGAGAACAGCAAGGAGGAAATCTGCCCCCATGATCCAATCACTTCCCACCAGGTCCCACCTCCAACACTGGGGATTACAATTTGACATGAGATTTGGGTGGGGACACAGATCTAAACCATATCAGCTATGTTGACTAATCACTAAAACTTTAGCAAGCAGTAGTTTAACTCACGACTTTCTCAGAGTTATTTGCTTATTTAAAGCACTGTAGAGAGAGCCCCAAAAGAAAAATCTGTAGTGGTTAAGTTCCAGGCACCGTGAACCTTGGAGAATGAACTCATGTTGGAGGTGGAAGAGTGATATAAGAACCCTTCCAAGTGGCCCTGAAATCACAGCAATCAGACAACCCCACACCTCATTTTTAAAAAGCCCACTCCCTTGAGGGCCTTCTTTCCTCTTGCCCACCTGGTTACATCATCCTACCCCATAGCTTGACCCCCAATGTACCCATCTAGACCTGCAGCTTTCTTACAAAGCTTAAAAAAACTTCCCTTGGTGAAGTGGTGATGAGTATGTTTTAGTGTAGAAAGAAACCAGAAATAGAAATTACTAAACACAAATATTTAAAATATGATTAAAGGTGTGGGGACTTTATAGGTGTGAGAGAAAACAAATACATGGTACTCCCATTCCCATTAGCATCTCCAGAAAGCCTCATTCACATAGAGGCTGTCTATGACTTGAAGGCCTTATACCTGCTCACTTGGCCTTCATCACTCACGCCAGGCACCACAGCTCTGAAGAGCCTCTGTCTCCAGTCGTAGGAGTCCAGGAAAGCACACTCCGTTCCTTCTCAGTCAACGGCATGGTCTCCAAAGGATAAGAAACGATGAGAATTTTGATAAGCACCCAGCAACAAGAAAATAGCCAATGGGCTCACTAATAAGAAAGCAAGCCTTCTCCAGAAAATCTGTCTGCTTTATTTTCCCCTTAGCAATATTGCTCCGAAAGTTAATTTGTCACTGTATAGCCAGAAACCTCACCCCCGTCTTTTTTAATGTTTCACGGTAGGTTTGCCCAATAAGAGTAATAAAAATAATGACACCATTATTCCTCTTCTCTCTTTGTTTTCAGTGCATCACTTGCAGATTTGAATAATGAATTATGCTCACATTATCTTTACTTTCTTGCTCTTGACTTCCTCTACTGGCTAAAAGTGAAGCTATTATCCAATTGTCAAAGACTGAGAAGGCTTCCCTGGCACAGTCAGTGATCTTGTGATGTAGATACACTCTGGGGCAAAATTATCACGAGTACAATTTCAAGCTATATAAGAGAAAATTACCAGCCAGTGTGGAACTGAATCCAGAACCTGGTGAAATATTAAATATTTCATTAGTAATCCTTTTGGAACAAAAATAAGCAGACAACAAAATTAGTTATGAGTTGGGCATAAAAGCCTAATTAATGTTATTGTATTCGGTTGATTGACTTCAAGGCTATTAAATCATTATTTTATTGTCTGAATCTCTGCCTCACTCAGGCTAAAGAAGCCATTTTATCAGAAAAACTGTGTTTTTTCTTTCTTTCTTTTTTTTAAACAAACAAACAAAAACCAAAAAACTTCTGCTGCTTCTAAGGAGACCCATTTGTGTGCCTGAACTTGGCTTCTTATACAGTTGAGTTTGCATCCCTGAATAGATCTTCCAGTGCATTTTAGATGATATAAAATATACATCTGCCATCAAGGACAAATTAAAAGTGGATGTGACAACCACCCGGAGAGGGCAGCAACCACATCTGGAAGGTACTGCAGAGGTCATGTTGTCCAACACTTTGCACCAACGGGTGAGTGTACTGTATACTTTTCATCTACTTTGTCATCTTTGTCGTCTTCATCTCCTTCTGCCTCTTACAGATTTCTGGCTCCATGTTCCATTCTATAATCCACCATTCACAGAACCAAGCAAAATAATTCTCTGCCCACCTTAAACAAGCTCATGCAAAAATATATTAGAACCTATCTGTGATGACTGTCTTCAAGTATTCACTCCCAATTCCACAGATGCCACTTAGTGAGGACTAATGTTGAGGACCATGTGTTAACTTAGGCATCCAAAGGAGATTCTCGCATCTTAGCCTGGGCCTGGTGTATGACACCTCCAAGTGCATTGGAAAAAGGCTCCTTCCCTCTGTGCCATTGCAGCCCACCACCAATGAATGTATCCGGGCAAACAAAGTACAGAGTTGGATTTCAACACAACTTGTTGACTTGACCAGACACACGTGAATAGAGGACAACCTGAACAACCACACACAGTGACCCAGGATGGACTGTCTTTTGCTCGAGATGACTCTCAACAAAGATCTAAAGTGAGCAAAGCTCATCTCAAGGAATTTCCATATTTGCCTTCCTCTCCTTTCCTTACCTTTTCTGGCCAGCCTATCTGTGCAGATGCTAGAATTTATGTTTCAGTCAGTAACTAAGAAGTACTCAAGGCTACTGGATTATGCATGCCATGCTGATGTGCCAGCTCTGTTTCTCTCTACTCACAGTGACGCCTGGAGCCTCATTTTCAACCTAGACACCTCTGTAAATTGACCTGAATGTTCTGTGTGTACATGGACATTGACACAGAGGAAAAACAGTGGTTGCTCAGAAAGCATGTTTCTTTTTAGGGAACCCTGAAATCCCATCTTATTGTAACAAGGATTCCTTAAAAACAAGAAGACTTTGAAATGCAAAGGGATACATTTAAATAGTGTAATTCAGGTACCCCATAAGGAAATGAAGGCTTTTTCATGTATTACTGATTAATCTTCTGTTGTCTGCCTTTGGAAGGTCCATGGAATAGGCAAAGCTCCTCTACCCTGGATTCTGCAGCCCAGTTGGTCAGCCTCTATTTTTTAGGTGCTATAGTCATTCTCAGCATGGCAGAAACCAGGCCAAGGAGCAGGGGCAGACATGAAAATCACCGGAGGTTGGGCTGTGGGTGGTCTGGCTAGAACTTTATATAGGTTGCTCTTGGCTTTTGCAGAGAAGAAGGGGAGTGTAGAATCCCTTTACATAAACAATTCAGACCCAACCCAAGCCAAAATGAGTAACAAGAGCCTGCAGGATGAAATGGTATTATCTGGTTCCATCAGTCTCACTCGGTAACAGCTTAGCTTCCCACACAATGTAGAGATAACCTAACACTCACTTTTTCTTACCACTCTCTTTTTTCTTTTTTCTGAGAAGAAAATGGAAGAAGGATAAGGAGGAGGAGGAGAGAAAAGTTAAAAGGGATTTGCCCATGTTAGTGGGCATGGTGGCTTGGAACTAGGTAGAAATCTAATTTTTCATATGTTTTTAAATTGGTAGTTTTATTTTCTTTGGATAAAACAGATGGATATGAAACTGGATCAGTAATTTGGAAAGAAATTATACAAAACGGGTGGATGTATGGCTTGGTTCTGCTTTTCTTATAATGTCAGTTTCCTAAAGATGAGGTTGCCAAAGGGATCCTTACATAGGTTTTGTGGGTAGACGTCACAGTGGGCTGGAATGGGGAAGGGAGAGGCTGGTGGGGACTTGCATGTTTCCCCAGATATAATAGATAGTCCTGACTTTCAAATGTAGTGGATTTGTGCCGAGGAAACCACGTTGCTATGTTCTGATTACCAGGGTACTCCTAGCTGAGAGGGATGGCTTTACAACAACTTCCTTGGAAACCTGCCTGCCGTGGATCTGGAGACATGGGAGCTCAGTGGGATCCAGCCTGCTAGGGAGGCCACCATTTCATGTCTGTATGGTCGTCCTGTCTCAGTCCAGCCTGATGCCCAGCTTCTGACCCATGTAAGAATGCTGCTGGTAGCAGGACAGGATGGGCTGAGTGAAGGATGGCACCCCCGCAAAACCCAACACACCTGACGAGGCAGGAAATGCTGCATCCATTCCATGTCCATTCACAGAGCTGCTGGGCACGCAGTGCTTATGCAGGCATTCAAAGACAATGTAGGAACTGTCCCTGACCTTTAGGAGACTACCTTCTGATGAGCAAAGCTGGAAGAGAAACAGGCAGTGCCTAAGATGAGCTCAGAGCTTTACTGGAGAAAGGATGGGGAGGGGCCCTATTAACTTTTTGAAAGCTACTAGGGGAGTCAGTCTCAGCTTGGAGGCCATGAGGGTGGGGTTCGTTTTGAAATGTGATCCTTGCTATCTCCAAGTCTTCATTTATCTTGATGGGTCAATTTGGACTGTAAACACAAGATAGAGGAAAAAGAAATCTTGGTCTTATTCTGTTTCTCCTGGGAATTCAGTCAGCTCCACTTACAGTACAATGTAACTACGTCAAGACAGCTGTACCCATCTCAGATTGTATGTGGTCTAGTAAATGCTAGAATTGGCTTTCTCAACCTCCATTTTTTTCTCCATTTTATTTGGAAAAGTTAGAAAACTAAAATCTACATTGCCCAGAAACCCTGGCAGCTAGGATTCTGGATGCAAAATAGGTTCTGCTAATCTAATGCATTCATGGGGGATTTGGAAGATGCCAGCCAGTGGCCATCATGGCTGCTGGCAAGGAAGGCTGGGCAGAGATGAGAATATGCAGCAACCCGATTCTGCATTCCAGCATCTCACAGCAGTGCCACTGCAGTGAGAGGCAGACTTAGTGGCAGCAACAGTGCACTGGCTCCCTGACCTCTGGACCACAGCCAAGGTGGCGTGACCTTGAAATTGGTAGTTTTGTGGTGGTTCCTGGCATATGCTCCTCTCAGCCCTTCTAAATATTTTGCAAGCAATGACTCCACGGTGTTAATTTTTTTCCATCCAAAATCCTCTGAGGATTTCTGTTTCCTGAGCTGAATCCTGACAGAGAAACAAGGCCAGCATTACCCTGGGTCAAGATCCATAAGGGCCATTGGACTTCAGTCTGCTCCTTTGAATCTATATTGGATTTTGCTTCCCTGATATTTGGAACCCTTCCTGGATTCTAACTCAAGTTCACTGTCTGGACTTGTTTTTTTGTAGTCTCCTAGGGTGTAGCATGTGCTGTGTATGCCACACATCATTCTTCTTGGCCTCCATGAATTAACAGGTGACTGCAGCTGGGGGCTCCCAGCAGGGTAACGGCTGGGTGCAGGAGTAGCTCTGAGGGTGAGAGGGTTAGCACACCGTGGATCCGCCCTCAACCAATGAGGTACTGGAGTCAGTGGGTGAATGCACCCCCATCCTCTCCCACTTTAATCTATCCTGAAGTGTTAGCAAACCTCTCTAATTGTGGAGAGGGGCTCTGTTGGAGAAAGAAACCAATGGATTCATCAGTTTTAAGTACCAGTTGCTTGGTCCATTGTTTAGAGGTTGTTGACCCCTCAACAGAAGAACTCAGTCAGAGTTTCAGAGTAGGGGTCTTCATTTTTCATATAAAGAAAAGCCACTATGTAGAAGCAAATGGGAATTCAGGTTTGGAGGCAGGAGAAAAGGTCCTTGAATTGAAGCAATGCACATGGGGTGGAGCTGCCAGCTGCAGCTCCCAACTTGTTGGGGAAGGGGCTGGGTTGAAATAAACTAGCAAGTGTTTGAAATCTGCCAGTATCTGTGCCCTGAATGCAGGTCCCCAACTCAGAACATCTCGCAAAAGATTTAGCAAATAAGTTCAACAAGTGTGTAGTGAGCAATTGCAAAGAGAGACAATAAAGGTAAAGTAGGAAGCCAGGGCTTTTGGAAGTATTCAAACTTGTGGTCAAATCCAAACAGCATCATTTGGAAACTGTGCCATTCTGGGAGAGTTGTTTCATGGATATGATAATTGATATTTCACGGAGCAGTTGTGAGAATTGAAGTTGACAAGTCAACTTGCACATAGTAGGTGCTCATTAAGGTGAGTTCCATCTTAAAGCAGAATCTATATTTCCAATCTTCCAAGCAGTTGAAGGCCAATCCCCTCCTAGGCTAAACATTTTTGTCATATGCACTTTTATCTAAACCTCCCTAAACAGTTGCTTTTTCCCTTTAAGCATCAACTAAACAGCATCATAGAAGACTGACATTCCCACTAGCAGTCCTGATTACTGAGGTTTTGGTAAAAAGGCAAGAATCTCTCCAGCAGTCCTGTCACCTCAGACGTGCAGTCAGGTGGTGTGTGCTGTCCACAGTCACATGTCTTGTTTTCTATGTGTGATCAGAGAGTTAACGCAGCTGGCCTCTTTATTGTCTGTGCCTGTGAATGTCTTGTTCTTTGGAATCTACATGTTCACACACACAGCCATCTCTATACTTTGTCACAGGCCTGTATGTTTACATGTTTGCTAGATAGAGTTTTCCGTAAAGCACAATGCCAGGTTGCAATGATAGTCTGTGCTGAATGACACACATTTGAATTTCATAGGAAGCTGTCTCAAACCAGGCTGGGCCCCTGGACTATAAAATTTACGGAGGCACACTCTGAATTAATCAGCAAATATATACTAATTCACGCTGACCTTTTTTCAAGCTGAGGCCTTTTTATCACTCGCTGTAGGTTTAACATCGGCCTACCGAGTGTTATTACAAAGGACTCAATGGTTGGCCATAATTATATAATGCAAATGACATTTGCTGTTTTGTTTGAGCTTATTCCCTCAGATGTTTCCTTCTTTTATCACACTCCTCACACATCTGTGTCCCTGCAATGGCTCTGCAAGCTCCTCCTCTCCTGATCCCCAAGTTGCTTGTGCTGTCTGTCCTGACTGTCATACAGACATGGCCCGCTGTGAGGATCAAGCGGGTGTGAGACATGCCTCTGACACAGGTTATGTTGACAGCTGGTCGGAACAGGTGTACACTGATTCTACCATCAAATGGCAACACACATTTGGCTCCTTCCCAGCTCACAGGCATGAAAAACCTGTTCTCTTCACATTTCTTTGGAGATTGATTGACTGTTCTTTGACACGGCACACTGTGACTGTTTGTAAGTTTCCTGGTCCTTCCGCTGCTCAGACGTGTTCCAGAGAAGTCTCAGAGAAGACCTCCATGTGGCTCTATGAATTATTTATCTGCTTCTGTAGGATGGAGGGGAGAATGAAATCACTCCTTCCCCGCCCTCCCCTCCCAGACCTGGAAGACACACTGCAACGTATTTGGGGAGTTAAAAAATCAGCAACGGGATGGTTGCTGGAGAAAAGAAGCAGTGAATTGGTGTAAGAATATTTTGATTCTGAGGTTGTTTAAAATAAGAATCATTATCCCCCAAAACTAAGTGCATCCTATTACAGAGACTTCATTATGAAACAATGATGGAAAAAAGCACTTTAATAGTCCAAGTCAAACTACCCATCTCTCATAAACAGTTCAAGACTGGGTTTTTGTCTCAGTAAAAAAAAAAAAAAAAAAAAAGTAACAATGATAATAAAATCCTAGGTTAAGTGCTTTGGCTTAAGTTTTTAATAAGTTCCTGTTTAAGAAGGCAGTTGTAACCAACTGAATGCTTCAGCAATTTCGTGAGTGGGAGACGTCTGGTTTGAACTCTGTAGAGCTCTGACCCAGTCACACACGAAGGTTGCTTTTTTAAAAGTTAGGACAAGAAAAACCAAATTCTGCTACCGAGAATAAAAGGCATCTGAGACCATGTCAAACACACTTTTGGACCCAGAGATGAGCAAGTCCAAAGCAGCAACCCTTGATTCTTCCATTTCTGGGAACATCCAGGACCCCAGAAAAAATGAAGGCAGCCGAGGAGTGAGGGGCCAGCCGTCCAGTGGTTTCCCAGCCTCACTCTGTACCCTGTCCTGACCCCTGGACTGGCAGCCTCTGTCTGGGCACATCCACCCCATTTGACTTTCCTTTCTCTTTTTTTGGCATTTCTTTCCCTGGTGGAACAAAATAGCTCTGAAACTAAGATGGCTGTAATAAGGGAGCAAAACACACATTGACAGCTGGGCTTTGTGGAAGTGGATTTTTATCTGGAGTGATTCAGAGTCCTGAAGCTCAAAGCAGAAACCTGTAAGCTTATTCTGGGGTCTGTTTGGAAAGTATCATATCAACATCAAAGGGCATTTTAGGACTTTGTGCTCAGAAACAGCCATTGTAACCCTGAATTGATAATGTCATATTAGCACTTTACCAATTCGTTGTATACAACATACAAATCTAATAAACTCATCTCAAAAATAACCCCAACATATTCAACTGCTAATGCCTCAGACGGCCTAATGTATTTGTATACAGCTGAATTCTAAATCCAGTGGAGAATTCTAAGATGGGGTTATGTATTGCATGCTTCTCATAAAACCTTATTTGAACATTTTATTCCAGTTTACATTTTATTAGTAAAGCTCTCATTTTTCACCCTGAATCAGGAAGCAGAGGGGAAGAGTGGTACATTCCTGAAACTTCAATTCTGTGTCCAAATAACTTACAAGATGGACACAAAATGGACAAGACTATGACTGCCCTGAAGACAATTACAAAAAATACTTAATTAGGATGCAATGCTGGTTATTTTAAGCCATACAAAAGAGTTCTGTACATAATAGAGTGGCTGTTTTATGCAGCTCATATGATAAAATTCTCACCAGTCTTAAAATGACAGATGTAATATTACCTTTAATAAGTGTCTACCGATGCATGCAAATTGAATTAGATAGTGGGAGTACAAATTTGTCCGATAATTAAGATAAAATTTCATGTCAGCTTAAACCCTGGTGTATATTAGTAACTCTGTATATTTCTTTTCTCTGTTCTCTACCAATTATTTTTTAGTGTGGCCTCTTGATTACTGGAACAGTTAGGTCAAGGGGGTAAAAAACATGGCCCTCAAAACATATTTTTATAAATGGGAGCAAATCATGTCCCTGATTACTACTGAGTTTATGCAAAATTTAAAATACTAAGTACAATTCAAATAACTTTGAATAAATTCAACTATGTATTAACTTAGTGTTTCTGGGGTCTCATGAGGTGTTACTATGCCCTTAAGGGTAAGGCTGAGCTAATGCCATTTAGGAGAAATAAAAACACAGAATTTGGAAGTTAATAACCTCATTGATTGAGCAAACCTGAGTTTTGAACTGATTTTGCAGTGCTTTGTTTTAATATTGCAAATGAACTGGGTGTTCAATGTGATATTTTGTTTACACAAAAATCTCAGAAGGCCAAGAGAATGCACACACGTAGACACACACATACACATCCCTTGTGTGCACACAGGCAAAACGCTGTGCCCACATACACATGGCTTAAAGGGTAAGCGCTCCGCATGGCATTCAGCTCCATTTTAATACCCTCCACTGCTGTGATCACAGTCCCCCAAGGGAGGCAAATATCCTGAGCATTATTAAAAGTGGGATTATCCAATCTAATACTAAAGATTTGGGAACCAGCCAAGAGGAGTCATAAGCAGAAGGGTAAAACAAAGAAGACTTATCAGGGCCCAGACCACCAGGTTTGCCATCCCTAAGCCTGCATATGATTGGCACCACCTGACAGGTGACAGTCACTTGTCCGAACAATAAGCGCCCTCAAACGGAGGTATTTGGGCTGTGCCTGCCATGCTGTCCCATCCATGGAATCAAGCACAGGAAGGACAGATCTCCTGTTGACCTGCTGCAGGTGCCTGCAGGGAAGAGTGCTGTCCTCTCATTTCAGCTTCAACACAATCCTGTAAAGTTTTTACTATGATGATTATTTCTGCTTTTCTGGTAGAGAAAATGAGGCTCAAAGAGGTTAAACAGCATGCTCAATGTTAGAAAGCAGTTGGCAGGCCAGCATCTAGACACTATTCCTAGCGCTTTAAAGATAGTTTTTTGAGAAACCAGCTCAATGTCCAGGCTTCGTTCTGCCACTATTAGTTGCATCCATTGTCAAATGAAGACCCAGCTTCAATGGTCTGAGACCTTAGAGACTGTGGCAAAGTGGGGAGCATCTGCTCATTGAGGAAAAATGGTCCCCACTCAGCTCAGCCCAGTCACTAGCACAAATAATGCAGCATTTTCCACCCTGCACCCATTCCACTCATTTTAATAATCAGACTGATGGTTATAGGGTTTAAATTTGCAATCACATATACCAAAAGCCATATTTTCTTCTTCTTCCCTGATATGCATTTCTGTGTGTTATGCTAATCAGGCATTATTTGTATCATTTTTAAATAAATGTAGTAAATTTTTATATTGTAACCTGCTCTTACCCTCTCAAAAAAACCTCATACTTATAGCTTGTAAGTTATTTCTAACCCAAGTTTCAAAATTTCCCACAAAGAGTGTTTTCAGAGCATTGCTTTTGGTGGTGAGTGTTACTTGCTTACCCCCAGTATACATTCTCCTATTTTCCCTTAGCAGCACACCCTTGTTTTTAACTGAACTGCTATGTACTAAGTGAAAAGACCACATATCTTGGTTTCCGCTTCTTCTCAGTGTGGCCCCATGATTAAATTTTGGCCAATGAGATATAAGCAGCTTATTGTGTAGCACTTCTTTGAAGTCTCCTTAAAGGGAGAGAAGGCCATTATCTGATGCCTCCTCTTGCTTTAGGCCTTGGACATAAACTGGCTGGAAGACTTGTAGCCATTTACAGTCATGAGGTGATCTTGAAACTTAAAGTGCTTCCACTTTTAGTACTGGGACCTAAGTTTAACAGACTGATTTTCCTATTAAGAACAACTAGAAAAGCTGGGATTTTTTTGGAAAATAAATGTATTAGTCTGTTTTCACACTGCTGATAAAGACATACTTGAGACTGGGCAATTTACAAAAGAAAGAGGTTTAATTGGACTTATAGTTCTACATGTCTGAGAAGGCCTCACAATCATGGCAAAAGACAAGGAGGAGCAAGCCACGTCTTACACGGATGGCAGCAGGCAGAGAGAGAGAGTGCTTGTGCAAGGGAACTCCTCTTTTTAAAACTATCAAATCTTGTGAGACTTATTCACTATCATGAGAACAGCATGAGAAAGACTTGCCCCCATGATTCAATTATCTCAAACTTGGTCCCCCCCACAACATGTGGAAATTCAAGATGAGATTTGGATGGGGACATGGCCAAACCATATCACTGTGCCCCCGGCACCCTCCAAATCTCATGTCCTCACACTTCAAAAGCAATCATGCCTTCCCAACAGTCCTGCAAAGTCTTAAGTCATTTCAGCATTAACCCAAAAGTCCACAGTCCAAAGTCTCATCTGAGACAAGGCAAGTCCCTTCCACTTATAAGCCTGTAAAATCAAAAGCAGGTTAGTTACTTCCTAGATACAATGGGGGTACAGGCATTGGATAAATACAGCCATTCCAAATGGGAGTAATTGGCCAAAACAAAGGGGCTACAGGCCTCATGCAAGTCCAAAATCCATCAGGGCAGTCAAATCTTAAAGTTCCAAAGTTATCTCCTTTGACTCCATGTCTCATATCCAGGTCATGCTGATGCAAGAGGTGGGTTCCCATGGTCTTGGACAGCTCCACCCCTGTGGCTTTCCAGGGTACAGCATCCCTCCTGGTTGCTTTCACGGACTGGCATTGAGTGTTTGCAGCTTTTCCAGGTGCACAGCGCAAGCTGTCAATGGATCTACCATTCTGGGGTATGGAAGATGATGGCCCTCTTCTCACAGCTTCACTAGTTTGTGCCCCAGGAGGGACTCTGTGTGGGGGCTCCAACCCCACATTTCCCTTCTGCACTGCCCTAGCAGAGGTTCTCCATGAGAGTCCCATCCTTGCAGCAAACTTTTGCCTGGACATCCAGGCGTTTCCATCCATCTTCTGAAATCTAGGCAGAGGTTCCCAAATCCCAATAGTTGACTTCAGTGCACTGGAAGGCTCAATACCAGATAGAAGCTGCCAAGGTTTGAGGCTTACACCCTCTGAAGCCACAGCCTCAGCTCTACATTGGTCTCTTTCAGCCATGGCTGGAGGAACTGGGACACAGGGCACCAAGTCCGTAGGCTGTACACAGCAGAGAGACCCTGGGCCCGACCGATGAAACCACTTTTTCCTCCTAGGTCTCCAGGCCTGTGATGGAGCGGCTATCATGAGGAACTTTGACATGCCCTGGAGATATTTTCCCCATTGTCTTGGGTATTAACAATCAGCTTCTCATTACTTATGCAAATTCCTGCAGCTGGCTTGAATTGTCCCTCAGAAAATGGGATTTGCTTTTCTATGGCATTGTCAGGCTACAACATTTCCAAACTTTTATGCTCTGTTTCCCTTATAAAACTGAATGCATTTAACAGCATCCAGGTCTCCTCTTGAATGCTTTGCTGCTTAGAAATTTCTTCCACCAGATACCCTAAATCATCTCTCTCAAGCTCAAAGTTCCACAGATCTCTTGGGCAGGGGCAAAATGCCACCGCTCTCTTTGTTAAAACATAGCAAGAATCACCTTTACTCCAATTCCCAACAAGTTCCTGATCTCCATCTGAGACCACCTACACCTGGATTTCAGTGTTCATATCATGATCAGCATTTTTGTCAAAGCCATTCAACATGTTTCTAGGAAGTTCCAAACTTTCCCACATTTTCCTGTCTTCTTTTAAGCCCTCCAAACTATTTTAACCTCTGCCTGTAACCCAGTTCCAAAGTTGTTTCCACATTTTCAGATATCTTTTCAGCAGTGCCCCACTATACTGTTACCAATGTATGTATTAGTCCATTTTCACATGGCTGATAAAGACATACCTGAGACTGGGCAATTTACAAAAGAAAGAGGTTTAATTGGACTTACAGTTCCACGTGGCTGGGGAAGCCTCACAATCATGGCAGAAGACAAGGAGGAGAAAGTTACGTCTTACATGAAAGGCAGCAGGCGAAGAGAGAGAGAGAACTTGTGCAAGGGAACTCCTCTTTTTAAAACCATCAGATCTCATGAGACTCATTCACTATCATGAGAACAGCACGGGAAAGGCTTGCCCCCGTGATTCAATTACCTCCCACCAGGTCCCTCCCACAACACATGGGAATTCAAGATGAGATTTGGTTGGGGACACACCCAAACCATACCAACCAAACACCTATTTGAAGGTATTGGGAGCTATCAAGGCAGCAAGGAACCAAAGGGCAGGGGTGGAAGGGATGCTGCTGTCCTTAGTCAGAGGGTCTAAGTACAGAGTCACCGTGCCCCCAGATATCTCTGGCCTTTCTACTGGACCTTTCTGCCATGGTTGAGAGTGAGAAGTACAAAGGGTCATGCGCTTCAAAGGTGACAGCTTTAAGCGGGGTGATATGGGTGTGCTAAGAAAGGCGACAAAAGTGAAGGATGTCCTTGGTAAACTCTACCATCTCCCACATGGTGGGCATAAAGTTCACTGAGGAATCCACTCCCATCTCCTTCACATTTTACCCACTGCAAACATGTAGGTTCATGTCTATGAGATTCTTAGGGAATGGAATGAAAATTCACTGCCTGTCTCCCATGTAAATCATTTGTCTCCTCCAGTGTGGTGGTTTGGAGGCTGAGAAACAGCAAAAAGCATTGGTTGAGATACTGAGAACTGAAGAGAGCTTCCAATCTTATAAGGCCGAGAGGCATAGCCAGAAATTAGAGTCTAGGTCATAAAGCAAGGGGGGCCATGACAAACACCCCAAGCTTCAGTTGGAACCCCTTAGTGCTCTACTGTAGAAGTGGTGGTGAGTTAAGTTAGTCCTTATAAAAATGGAAGCACAGCTTTCCAATTTGGTCGATCCTGATTACAATAGGGTAAACAGCCCCTACCATAACTGCCTGACAGACATAGAAGTATACCCTCTTTGGAGGAAGATATCATCATTTTGGACTCAAATTAGCTCTATGATTTTCACACACAATATCCAATATTTAATAAAAATTTATCAGGCCTTCCAGAAGACAAGGGCTACATGGCCAAAACCAAGAGAAAATAGACAATACGAAGAGATTTGTAAATGGAACAGATATTTGAGTTAGGCAAAAATGTTAAAGTAAATGTGATTGGTATGCTACAAAAATTCAATGACAAGTTGGGAAATTTTTGCAGATAACTGAAGGATATAAAGAAGTATTAAAGGGAAATTGTAGAAATGAAAAATAGAATAACTAAAATTAAGAACACCATAGAAAGTTTCAATAGCAGACTAGACATATTGTAAGAGAAGTTGTGAACCAGAACATAGGTCAAGAGGAAATATTCAGACTGATACTAATGGGGAGAAAACTATAGAAAATACAGAAAACAGCATAAAAGAAACGTGAGAGCAGTTTGAAAATGTCTAACATATATATTTAATTAGTGTCCCAGAAATAACAAAAATAGAGAATGGGACAGAAGTGATATCTGAAGGAATAATAACCAAAATGGAAGCAGCATACTGAGGATAAAAAAAAAAAAGACAAGAGCCTTCCACAATCTTTATGACATAACAATGCCGTCATAACACTCCTATTCTGCACATCTCAAGATTTCTTTTTCATGATAGAGAAATAATCCCTATCTTGACTTAGTAACCATTTTTCAGGCCCTTCTGATTTATAAACCAAACCTTACCTAAAACACTTTTCTTTGTTTATAGAGATTTATCAGTATTAAAGCTAGTACAACTGTGGTATCCCTTCCTGTGTTACACTTGTTTAAATGTGAAGGGTTTTCATAAGGAAAATGTGCTGTTGCTGAATATAAGATAAGAGCTGTTTATAGATAAGAACTAAAGGAAAGCATATTTATCTGCAGTGTAAGCTCTATATTTTTTAGTCCAGCACATGTTTTTGAACAACTAGTTTGTGTCAGGCACTGTCCTAGACACTGATAATATAAAGTCAAATAAGAGAACTTAAAGTCTGATGCAATCAGTGCAAGAAAGGCCCAAGGCATGGCTCCAGGGAAAAGAAATGTGACCATAAGCATCAGCAACTGCTGAATTTTTGAGTTGGATTTTTGTCCCATTCATGGACAAAGACCATGAAGGTTTTCCCCTTGAATATTCCTATTTTTTTCTCCTTACAGATGGGGCTGGTCCTAGATGGAGGCTTCCAGTCTGTGGTGAAGGAATGGTGCAAAGAGGCCACCTCTAGACATGCTGAGCAAGGCCTAGAAGTCAGGATGCTGATCTCTCCTCAGACCTCCAGCACTGACTAGCTGTGTGACCCTGGGCATGTCATTTAACCTCTCTGGACCTCAATAATTTCATTTTGAGGGGAACCAAAGGTCTAGATTCATTTCCAGGGTTTCTTCCTGCTCCAAAACATAAGCCTTTTGAAAAGTATATGCTGGGCATAAATTATTAACCCAATCTTCCCCTGAAATACCATCTTATGATGTACCAGGCAAGATTAACAGAGACTAAACTAAAGGTCACAAGTTAAATGCCTAGGGGAACCTGACGGGTCAAGTCAGGTTTAAGTGGGTAGAATGGTCTGGCAAATGACAAGGACTGGGTGAACCAGATAATACAGCTGTCTCCTAGACTATGTAGCGTGCACTCAGATCCCTGACAGATGCCATTGGGAAGGCAGGTCCAATGTTGCAGATATTTTGATTTGTCCAAAGAAGATGGAAGTCCAGATATTTAGGTGAAATATCCAAATGCATAAAACATACAGGAAAAAAATACAGACTGGATTTGACCTAAGGGTGACCATTTTGCTACCTCCACTTGTACAGTAGATTGAGTGGTCGGTCCCTCCAAAATATGTCCTTGTCTTAACTCTTGGAACTTGGGAATGTTACCTTATTTGAAGGATGAATCTTTGCAGATATAAAGTTAAGGATCTTGAGATGAAATCACCCTAGATTAGCCAGGTGGGTGCTAAATCTAATGACCAGTGTCTTTATAAGAGATAATAGAGAAAAGGCCATTGAAGACAGAGGCAGAAATTGGAGTGATGTGGCCAAGGAAGACAAAAAATGCCAACAGCCAGGAGAAGCTGGAAAAGGCAAGGAAAGATTCTCCCTTAGAGCCTTTTGCAGGAGCACAGCCCTGCCAACACCTTGATTTTGGACCTTTGGCCTTCAGAACTGTAAGTGAACAAGTTTCTGTTGTTGTAAGTTACACAGGTTGTGGCAATTTGATACACCAGGCCTAGACAACTAATATTCTCTGTCTAAATGCATAGTCAAGGTAAGCAAAAGTGTGACAGGAGCACAAGGGAGAGTCTCCAACCCCCTCGACAGAAGTTGGAGGGGGAAGACTCAGGGAAGACTTAATGAGGAGTTGACACCTTGCCATGAGAGTCTTGTGTGCTTTTGAATGAGTGGAGAAGGAAGAGTAAGTTCATTCTAACCAGAGATAATAATGTGAGTTGTTTAACAACGAGAGTTGTCTATGAGTTAGTAAGCTTCCTGTCAAAGAAAATCTTTAAGTGTGAGTAAGCTGCTTGTTGAGCTTTTTTTTTTTTTTTTTCAGACAATTCATTCACAGGGTAAGCGTTACTAGACAATATTTGAGATGCTTTCTGAATTTAAGATTCTAATGGCCTTTGTCTTTCCCCACCTTATTGTATCTCCCCCTGCTGGCTGGGCTGACTGCCATGAGGCAGACTTGTAAGTTGTCAGTGAGTCAAGGACACCAGGCTGAGTTTCAAGGGGCCAGATCCCTGCTGCTTCCAGTCCGTCTAACCCGTGGTGCAGACTGCTGCACCTGCCAGAAAATAAATGACCATAGACCCTCAGCCAGGGAGCTCGACTACATGTCTTGATCAGTAAAACAAAGTCACCTCCACATACAAACTGGTCTTTCTTAAAAAGGAATGGGATGAGTTAAAACCGTAAATAAAATTGGACTACAGGTAGCTCTCATTTGTTTAGAATTCAAATAACCTGAAATCTCAGGAACCAGAAATGACTGCGTTTTAATTTGAAAAAGATGAATTGTAAATTAAGAGGAGGATGTTGACAAAATACATTCTAGGAGATGTTTTGGGCTAAAGTCCTTGTTCAAATTGATATAACTAATTAGAGGAGGTGACAAGGGACAGGGCAAAAACCCTTGCAGAACTGTGCTTTTTGCACATTTCTTTCACTGTTCATTTCTCAGTCTGGAGCACGTGTACTCTGGGACTACACAGAGGTGTGCTAGGGGAAATGTAAGGCCATAGAATAAACATGCTACCAGCTGGGCACGGTGGCTCACACCTGTAATCCCAACACTTTGGGAGGCCGAGGAGGGTGGATCACAAGGTCAGAAGTTCTAGACTAGCCTGGCCGATATAGTGAAACCCTGTCTACTAAAAATACAAAAATTAGCTGGGCATGGTGGCGGGCACCTGTAGTCCCAGCTACTCAAGAGGCTGATGCGGGAGTATTGCTTGAACCCAAGAGGTGGAGGTTGCAGCAAGCCGAGATCACGCCACCGCACTCCAGCCTGGGCGACAGAGTGAGACTCCATCTCACAACAAACAAACAAGCAAACAAACATGCTACCTCTTCCTAGATAAGTGGTTCCCAAACTTTTGGTCTTGAATCCCTTTATACTCTTAAAACTTATTAAGAATCCCAAAGAGCTTTTGTTATGTGAGTCATGACTATCAAAATGTACCCTATTAGAAATTAAAACAGAAAATTTTGAAACACAGGAATACATGAGCACACATTTCATTAACCATCAGAGCAACGACATCAACATATGCCATACAGCCTCTGGAAAACCCCAGTGTACAGTCATGAAAGAAAGAGAATGAGTTGATTAATATTGTCATGAAAATCGTTTTGATCTGAATGGATCTTAGGAACTCCCAGAACTTCCTGCACCATACATTGAGAACCACTATCCAAGACTCAATTTGCCTCAAATCTTTAGAGAAAAGCACATTTAAAAAGACTTTTCAAATCTGAAGGAAAAAATAGATTATGTAGTAAATGATGTAATAACAGCTGTTTTTCCATTAGGGAAATACTAGATTCTGAACTTCACTCTATTTTTAAAAATCCATAGAGATTATTGATATAAAATATAAACATAAAATATAAAACTATGAAAATATTATATGACTATAATGCTAACTTTTTTCTATAGTTTTGGGATCTGGGAAGGCCTTTTTAAGCAAGACATAATCCTCAGAAATTATAAAAGGAAAAGAAGTGAGGATTTGACAGATAAAAGGGAAAGCTTCTGAGTAGCAGATGTCACTAAATATTTGCAACATATTTAATATGCAAAGGTCAGTTTCTCTAATATGTAATGATCTCCTATAAGAAAAACCAAATAATTCAGTAGAAGTGGCAAACAATATAACCCATAAATTTATAAAATATGTATAGACAATGAATATATGAAAATGAACATATCCTAAATAATATTTAAATGCAATTAAAAGAATGATGATATATTTTGTACCTACCAAATTGTCAAAAAGTGTAATTTTAATTGACAACATAGAATACTGGTGAGTGAGTGGGGAAACGTGCACTCTCATATTTTACTGGTGAGAGTATAAATTAGGACACTGTTTGCATAACAATTGGGTACATCTATTACAATTTAAAATATGCTTGAGAGCCAGCATATTTCATCTAAGAATCTCCTAAACAGAAATTGCTATAAAAAGAATAAAGTTAGTATATACAAATGTTTACTACAGCATTGTTTGAAATAACAAAAGAACATTGACACATAATTGGACACATTATAAAAGTCCATTAACAGAAGAATGGAGAAATTCACTGTGGTGTATTCATTCAGTGGAAAGCAAGATAGCCATGAACAAAAATAGACTCCCATGTATTGATAAAAAAAATACCTATTACATATGGTTAAATTTGAAAGCAATTTGCAGAGTGATATGCATAGCATCATCTTATTTTTTAAAGAAAAAAAAGTATGTATATAAATGTACGCATAGGGAACCATCGAGAAAGATATAGAGCAAACTATTATAGGTCATTATCTTCAAGGAATGGAATGAGGACTGAAGAGGAATTTTATTTCTTAGCGCAAATAACTTAAAAAGGTGTGGGGTTATAAGATATTATTCTTTATTATATGCTTTCTTAGTATAAGGCAAAATAGGAGTTAATTTTTAATAATAAAATTTGGCATCCCCCAAAATAATTCCTTTGAGCACCACCCCAGGGCTTTTTCTCTCTTGCCATCAGTAAAACCTGGTAGAGAAGACTGAGATATGATGAGCTTGGCACCAGGCTGCTTCACTAATGACCAAATAGCAGGTAGGGTCTTGAATTCAACCCAGTTGCTAAGGATGCATGTGCCTCTGGGCTAATGATCAGTGTGCTGCAATTAGAGTAGGACGTTGTTCCAGTTTAGCCCTCTGATGGCATCCACCTGAGTACTTGCTGAAGCTATCATAGCTCCAAGACAGTTCTACTTTCTCCGAACACATTCACACCATCTGCTTATTCATTTCTTCATCCATTCACTCATCATTGGTTCAGCCCCCATGAGGAGCCAGGCACAGTGCTAGGTGCAGATGATGCAGAGATGGAAAAGGTGAAGCTCCTTCCCTCAAACGGGGTCCTGGGGGCAGAGAGTAGAGTCAGTGCATGTGTGCACTGACATTTCAGAGCAGAACAGAAACAGATCCAGCATCCAGAAGGGGCCCCGAATGAAGTGGACAGTGTCAGTCAGGGCACACTGACTTCCCTTAATTGTGCTGTGACAGCTTCCAGGGCCTCTGGTACCTGGTAACAGAGCTGGGCGGGCGATGGCAGCGCATGGGAGAGGTGAGCGTGGTGCCGCGTACTCCCACTTCACATTTCCCAATGCCCCTCATATTTATATCCTTCCGTCCTTTCCAGAAACCACTTCTCTTCCTCATTCTCTTTCTCCTTCTCTGTCTCTCTTCACCTTTCTTTTTAGGATTTGAGAGCTGGAAAAAAACCTGGGAATTTCGATAATGCAAATCCCTCCATATACAGAAGTGGAGATGGAGGCAGAATGTGACCATGACCAGCTCAAGCCCTCCCAGCTCATCCTGGGCATGGGGTGAGGGCAGGGGCGTGAACTGTGGCCGGAATGAAGAGGGATGGGCTCTGTTCTGTGCCTCCTCTAGAAGCAGAGTGGGTCAGGGCCAGGCCCAGGAGGCAGCAAAGTGGGGGTCAGTTGTTTTAGAAGGCTGTTCTGGCCGGGCGCGGTGGCTCAAGCCTGTAATCCCAGCACTTTGGGAGGCCGAGACGGGCGGATCACAAGGTCAGGAGATCGAGACCATCCTGGCTAACACGGTGAAACCCCGTCTCTGCTAAAAAATACATTAAAAAAAAAAAAAAAAAAAAAAAGCCAGGCCAGG